>NW_020653731.1:8518098-8538725 GCF_003589595.1 Hyposmocoma kahamanoa
TTGAATATACACTCAGTGCCAGACGCCACAGGCGACCAGCCATCCTGGCGGTCACAAGGAAAAGGAAATTTATTATTTAAAATTTTAAAGTAGGCCAAGAACCAGAGAAATGGTTGATAAAAAGTTAAGATGACGATGAAAGAGGTCGCATCGTCACACACTCTGATCAAAACTTATCTAGAGGAAAAGGAGGTGTAGGTGAGTGATCTGTCCAGCGTTACTCCAAGACATTTAGACAAACACTCGTATTGAATGTTGACTCCTTCCCGGGTGATATTTAGCGTTCGGTTGGCTTGATAGTTGCGCAGATGGAAACACACGTTTGGGGTTTTGATGATAATACGTTCCCAGTTTATTCAAACCCTGAAATCAGGTTATCGTCGGCTTTTTTGAAAGTTGGTGCTTATCGAAACGTTCTGTAAATGGGATAATAAACCGGATAATAAAGAATATACGTACATAATAACATAGTCGAAAACAAATTTATTTTGTATGCATTACACCAACATACTTCGCCAGTTTTCACCGTCGTCAGAGTTTCACTCATTAAAAACGCGAAGAAATAAATAAGTTTGAAACATTTCACTTTTATCGACAAACTTAATGTAGCAGGAGTTGTTTTGAGTCTTTAACGACTTCGTAGACTTACAAATGTACTTTTGCAGACGAAATAAATATCTCTCTCTGTTTTTGTTCCGCAAAACCGTCGAAGTGGACCGCACAAATAAGTTTGCGTATTCACAAGGATCTTGATCAGCATAAAACTCTATTATTTAATATTATATAGCGAAAATTGAAAGCTGTTGGTTTATTCCACTGCGGAAGGAATGATCTGAATTTATGAGGATTATGTGATTGGAAATAAAACTATTTTATCGGTTCTAAATCGTGCGTATTTGTTTTTTTGAACCAACCAGCGTTTCGGACTCTTGTCTGATTTCATGGTCATGGCTAACTAATATGGTAAAGTGATGGATGATAATAAGCAATAACGTGTCAATGAGACAAACACTTTCTAAAAGAGTGCAGTATTACTTACTTTTAAAAATAAAATAACATTCATATAAACTACACTGAATTATTTTTTTTTCATAACATCAATTTACGGGACGAACAAGTCATGCGCCTGATGGTAAGTTATACGCCTGTCCATAACAGTTGCAGTGCCACTCACAGTTTTAAATCGCAAAGATCTGAGGGGCACTATCACTGCGCACATCACCCTGAGACATAAGTTGCTACTAAAAAAAATATCCTATCTTCAATATTTAAAGTACTTCCCGTCCGTGACCCATAGCCGTGATACGCCCTGTATATTACACAAGCTGGTGCCCGCGACTTCGTCTGCGTAGAATAAGTACTTCGAGTAGCTTACTGTATTACTTGAGAAATTATTGGTTCTCTATACCAACTGCCATCATATTCACGGTGGAATTCAGTTCACCAAATTAGTTTTATCGAGTGCTGACAATCAGCTGATGTTACATAATAACTCAAGGAAGATAAGAAAAAAAAAAAGGAAGGAAGATATCTCGCCATCGACTGAATGGCTGAGACAAATCTGCTATAACTTTTGTTCGGCTGTGCCCGACCACGTGTCATGAGCTCCACGGTTGGTCGGCGTCTACATATAACTGTGTTACTCCTGTAGAAACTACGCTGTCTTCGCAGCGGGTCTGGTATGTAATTTAAATGTGCATCCGGTAAACTCCAGGTCAGTGACGTATAAGTGAAGTGTCCATGTGTCACTCATGTACTTTCAATAACTCTTAGTACAGTGTATTAGCTCTAAGTATACTTAAAGTTAACACTTTTGTATGTAACTGATAAGAGTAGTAAGCATATCTACACATTCTTGATGTAAACTCGGGGAAGTAAAATATTAGTTCTCCATACTGTACCCTTACATTTAAACGTAACGTAGGTAACATGTAACAATAGTAAATTTAAAATAAAGCATCTGGTTATTTCTACTTGAAACTTGTTTTCGTTGTGTGTAAGGCGCCCTTCCTTCTCTTCGCTTATAAATTTTACACGCAGCACCGGGTCAACCAGAACTCACCCACAAACCAGTCTCATGCTCACTCAAACCGACTGGAGCTGACCATTACAAAGTAAAGTATGTATAGTTATATAAAGTATGTATAGTTGTATATAGTTGTAAAACAACCTGAAAATGTTTCCGAGCTAAAATTATTTTTAGGCCTAGTAAATTACCACAGAATTTTTGTTAAAAATGCATCTAGTATTCTGGTTCCTTTACACATACTATTACAAAAACACTGTAAATGGATGTGGTGTAAAGTACATGACGAGGCATTTGTTCATAGTAAGGAAATTTTAGCGTCTGAAAATACGTTAGCACATGGTTAGCACACTTTAAACCGGAAGCACGAAAAATAATTTTAACGGTGGATGCGTCACCTTACGGAATTGGAGGATGATAGTATCCAATAGCGTATGTCTTTAGGTCATTAAATTCGGCTGACAAACAGTATAGCCACAACCAAAAAGAAGCAACTGCAATCATATTTGGGGTTCGTAAGTTTCATCAGTATCTTTACCGGCAGACCCGTTCATTTTAAGGACCAATCGTAGGCCTGTTTTGACTAAATTTCATCCGAGCAAAGGTGTACTGGAAGTATTCGCAAATAATGTGCAGAGATAGCATTATTTTTATCTACGTACAATTATATTATTGAATACGTAAGTAGTGCGCACAACTCTGCAGATTTTCTTAGCCGCTCCATGGTGCATGCAGGTAATATAATTTAAGTAGTAAACAATGCAGCGGCGGCGGCGCTCAACCAGTGGGGCAGGGACAATGTAACGGTACTGACCTGCCCCTCCATTGGCGCGGGAGCCCTGGCGCAAACTACGTCGTGGTGAAAGTCCACCGACCCCACGGCGTCGACTCAACCGGCGGGAGGTAAACCCGGGGGCTTTTAGTGGGGTAGGCCCTCCAGTCTGGAGGGAGTGTCCCCACATAACCCCTAAGTCTCCCTGGGCTCAGGGGTATCTATAAAGATTTCCCCCTGTAAAAAAAAGGGGACAATGTAACGGTAACGATGACGATAGAACCTGGAGGTCAATCGCGCTAAATGTCAACGGTAAACCCAAAACTAAACCACTATATTCGTTTTGATAAAGTGTCCGTACTGGCGAAAGAAAAAAATTTCATTCCGCGGAATGTACGTGAATCTATCGAGATTGGTCGTCATTCGAATTTCAATCGTGATAGTGGATGGTCGGTACCCCCCGGCTGGAAAATAGTGTTAGGTACTACGTCAGTGGTTAGTGTAGATGAGACTTTAGAATATGACGTTGTTAGTGTAGTGTGCAATCCTGCATATGACTTTAATAAAAATGAAGCAAACGAGGGTAGATTCTCGCCGACAGGCGAACGTTTCTGTTGTAGTTAATGGAGAGTAACTTTTCACTACATTTATCGTTTGTTAAAGATGTTGCACAGCTTTTTACATGTTTCCTATGAAGTGCCTATGAGGTACATGTGGCCTAAGAACGGGCTTTAAATAAACTAAAAACACAGAAAGACGCGTCTGAGGAGAAATTCCGCAATCGATATACCGTTTGTCCACGAAAATATTTTCAGGATTGGTGGAAGTACTATGCCTACATATTCCCGTTAAAGGACGGTCTGATGGATTGGATGTGGAGGTAAGGGTTAAGTGGATATAAGAATCCGATAGTTCTGTGTTTTGCAAAAAAAAAAACAATTTCTATACTGTGTAAATCATTATTAATTTTGTTACAGATTTTAATAGCTCAATTGTTTTAAACTACTGGGTCGTACCAGACCCCCATTGGCGACAGTGCTTATCACCCTTTCCCAAGCCAGTGTCAGTAAGGCACAAGTGGTAGCTGCTTTAAATAAATCAGTTATTATGAATAAATATGCAGCCTTCCTAGAAGGCATGCCGAAAGGGATGGTATTAAAAGACGGTGAGAAACTAAGCTTACAATATACATCATCTTTGTTACTTCTTGTTTTATTTTCTCATATTATTATCAAATAATAATGACAGATATAGGTAAAATATGTATAGTTGTATAAAAGTATATTAAAAGGTTACAATTTATTTCTTTAAACACTTGACTTTATACAATATATCTTCCCCCTACAGTGAAACCTCGCATATGCATTTTCACATAGTTTGTTTTTACCATTGACTTACAAATAAATGGACGACGGGTCTAATACAAAAACCACGAAAAAAATGTCCCAAGTCAATCTATTCGAAATTTAAATTGTAATGTCATCGCAGTATCGCGCTGTCAGTCGAACAAATGAAGACTAAAGCGGAGTTTGGCGCTCTGTATACGATTTTAGCGCCTTACAAGTGCGGACACTTTTTAGCGCGGACCCGACGTCCATATAATTGTAAGTCAATGGTTTTTACTGATTTTTGTTCAAGAAAAAATTATTAATGTGATGTAGTATCTAAAAGAGGTATAATTTAAGTAATTAAAATGCTAACTACACACATATTGCGTTTACTATATTTTACATCACATTTTCATCTTCATCCTGAAAAATTACATAGAAATCACATACGAGGTATTCACTCTAAGATGACGATATTGAAATAAAAAACCAGTGTATTTTTAGTTTATTTATTGCCTATATCTACCCCAAATCATCCTTTATTTCCAGAGCGATCTTGCTTTTTATTCTTCAAAGAAGTCTCAAACAAAAATATGTATAATGTAAGATAGGAGAACTAAATTTAAGACTGAGCAATTTAGGCCCTGACAGGGCCAATCGCGATAATTAAGCAACAGGTCATGTTAGTATGTCGACGAAATTCTTCTACGTATCTGTTATAGATCTTTGTATCGGGTGTTTTCGGCTTTCGACGCCTTAAGCGACATCTTGTAAGAGCGTTATGAACCTTCTCAGGGTTATAGTAATAATGAGTGAGAAAGTTCATATAAGTCAATCACCCGACTTTCGTCTAGAAGTCTAGAAGTTATAAATTAATGGAATAGAATATCAATTTACTGTTCACTTTCATTCTCTTCGATATTATAGGACGTTATCAATTTATGAAATTTTGTCCAATAACAACAATTAATGTAATGGAATTCTATTATTTAGTTTATTTTCGTTCATCGAAATTAATTTGTTCCTTCGTCATTCGTTTCATTTCAACCTAAAGAAGCATTTGTTTCTAAAAAAAATATTCAAAGACTTGTCGCAATGCCAGAGGAACTAAGTGTCGTATTTAAAAGGGACGTCTTGTTTCCAAAGCGTAAAATACCGAAACTATTCATAGTATTCTTTTTGTTCCTTCAAACTGTAGGGTTGGATTTCGGATTTTCTTCTGTGTTAAAAAGAAAATATCGGTTAATTGTACAGAGAACCACTCGGTTTTTGTCAATATTGATGTCTGTTGTAATGTTAGTGTATCTTGCTTTCTTATATGATGACGTTTGGTGTTGGTTCACCGCTGTTAAATATATTGGCTTCATTTTGATTTTAATGACGACAAGATATAAGCTTTACCATCTCGTCTACGATATAAATGGAATATGCAACTTGACAAGCAAACAGATAATGATATTAACTATAATAAACATTTTATATATGGTTTTAATTAATTTAATAAGAGTCGCTTTGTTGACTTGTAGATGCATCTGGGAGACTGAATCTTATTGTAGGCGTTTCGGCTCAATATTTTATTTTGTAGTTTTTGTTGGATTTATGTTAAGTTTGGAAACAATTGCCGTGATGCAAGTTATCACAACCTATTATTTTAAATGTGGCGTTAACCGAATAAAAATCTTGTTGAAGAAACGTATAAGGCAATTGAATGCATTTGAGAAATCTTATACAGCAATTGCTGATTGCTACGACAAAATCAGACCTTGCTTCGATTGGATAGTAAGTTTAATAATTTAACGCACTGTAGAATATTTGTCCTTATGCCCTTTAATTATTATTCCGTGAAGTGTTGGAGCAGATATAGGTCGACAAGATCTCGACCAAATTCTTGCATATAAAATTTTCGGCATTTTGTGTGGAATAATCGAAAAAAATTCATTCGATCTGGCTGGATTCGAACGGACGTCTTCTAGGCTTAAAAAGTAGTGAAAACTAAATACAAAGATCCGAGAAACAAGCACATAGAAAAATTCGTAAGATCCGGTGGTGCGTTCCGTGGTTAAGTTGTCATAGCGTCTGGCATAGTTTGCTAGAACAAGTCGGTTAAAATCCGGCCGGATCGAAAGAATTTTTTCTAAATATTCTATCTTTGCATTATTATATAAAACAAGCTAGTGAAGTAATTTCACAAAAAAATAATTTAATATCAACTCAAGACAAACTTAACTTACCCGAGGTTATTAAACATTAAACCAAAAAAGGTAAACATGAATAGATAAATTATTGAAAACTGAACCTTAAATAAACTTTTGTACGGAAATAATGATTAACGTAGATTATTGATCCTTAGTAACCAAAAAAACAACCTCACCGCTCTGTAGACCGCGTTTCGGTCTCAATTCTATACTGGAAACCAATGCCAGTAAAGTGATATCTCCATTTAGACAGCATTGTTTTTTTCTTCGAATCTGAATGGGACCTCTATTAAGGGCCTCTTTGCAAGAAAAAAAGAATCGTTGAAATCGATTCGCAAATGTCGGAGAAATCGACAAAAAACCGATCTCACAAGTTTGCCTGTCGGCTTTTTGATTGGAATTACATCTATTTGCTAAATTTTACTGAAATCGGTAAACGGAAAAATGCGAGAAACCTTATCCCATCCCTTAGTTTGCTGCCCATAGAGGTGGAATATTTTCTTCTAATTTAAATGAGAACAATACTAAGGTACCCCTCTTTCCAGAAACAAAAAAAGAATCATCACACAAATTAGTCACATAAATACACACAAGAAAATACACCCGATTTGAGAACCTCCTCATTTCTTTAAAGTCAGTTAAAAAGAAACAGAAACAGAAACAACGATGCAAACATACCAAGTCATAAACAATCAAAACAATTTGAATTACTGTCAAGACGTGTGCGGCTATGGCATATGCGATATATATAAAAGATCCAATCCGCTAATGCCACAGCCGAGATTAGACAGTAAATGCTCGTTTTCAGTGGACCTTATTTTTAACGTCATGAGTAACTGAAACAGAAATCGTTAAAGTCAATCGAGAAATTTTTTTTACCGGGCTTATAAATCCTTAGCGACACAACTTGTGTATCTTTAAAGGAATGCGGGCATTTCCTACACGTTCATATATTACTTTTGTCCACGTCATAGCTTTCCAGCTGATGAAGTTAACAAACATGAGCTTGATAGTAAAAAATAATTTGAACATTATCTATTGCAGACTGTTTTAAAAGTTGGTGTAACTGTACCAGAAATAATGGGGACTATATGGAGTGGCACGCTTTATATAAAAGACAATGTAAGTGTATTTATACATATCAGATTACTCAACACAGATCATAATTTTTTTGTAAAGTTAACAGCTGGGTATACCTTAGACTTGAGCCGTGTTTTTGAAAGTGGTATTGTCGTTGTCCATACGAATATCTCCTCTAAATGATCATCATTGTATTTAAGTGCTACTCTTGTCGGTTTAACTTCCATTCCTAACGGTCCGCAGCTCCTTGATCTCTTTACAGTTGCTCACTTTTATTTGTTCACTGTACGCCATTCCTGATCTTTCTGTCTTTATTTTTCCTTCTATCATCCCCTCAATTATTATCGTAATAAATTCATCACTACGTAACAGGTGTCCCAACATTTTGTCCCTTCTGTTAGAGAACAGAACAGAACAGAACAACAGAGATTGTTCGTAAAATATTACTCTGTTCCCTAAAACCCTTTTTAAAACTTCTTCGTTTGACATTTTTTTTTTTGCCTATCTTTATATCACACAAAAACAGTTCAGTACAACAAACGTACGGAAGTTTTTGAGGTAAAAATGTGTTTTTATATAATAGAACAGAACAGAACAGAGCAGAGCGGAGCAGAGCGGAGCAGAGTGGAGCAGAGCGGGGCAGAGCGGGGCAGAGCGGGGCAAAGCAGAGCAGAGCAGAGCAGAGCAAAACAGAACAGAACAGAACAGAACAGAATAGAACAAAACAGAATAGAACAAAACAAAACAGAAGCACAGCAGAGCAGAACAGAACAGAACAGAAGCACAGCAGACCAGAACACAGCAGAGCACAGCAGAGCAGAGCAGAGCAGAGCACTGCAGAGCAGAGCAGAGCACTGCAGAGCAGAGCAGAGCAGAGCAGAGCACAGCAGAGCAGAGCACAGCACAGAAGAGCAGAGTAGAGCAGAGCAGAGCAGAGCGGAGCGGAGTAGAGCAGAGCAGAGCAGAGCTAAGCAGAACAGAACAGAACAGAAGGACAGCAGAGCAGAAGACAGCAGAGCACAGCAGAGAAGAGCCCAGCAGAGCAGAGCCCAGCAGAGCAGAGAAAAGCACAGCAGAGCACAGCAAGCACAGCAGAGACAGCAGAGCACAGCAGAGCACAGCAGAGCACAGCAGAGAACAGCAGAGCACAGCAGAGAAGAGCAGAGCAGAGCAGAGCAGAGCAGAGCAGAGCAGAGCAGAGCAGAGCAGAGCAGAATAGAAGTTTATTTGCCAGAATACAGTAATTACAAAGGTCCTAATAAATTTAGGTACATTGTATTCAACCTGCAAGCAGATGTGCAAATTAGTCTCTATAGTTTCTAATTAATGTAATGAATTTGTAAATTCTGAGTATTCTTTATTACTATAGAAGCAATGTTTTTAAAAAGCCATTTTGTCAATTTTTATTTAATAGTATGTCCTTTTAACAATTTCATTACGTTTGTTAATTTATTGTAAATAATTATACACATGTTGAAGCAGTTATTCTTATAAATTACTTTATGGTACTGAGGTTGATACAAGAGTTTCATAATTTTTGCTCTAGTTTGCCTTTGAATGACTTCACTGCGTGTTTTAAAATATTGAGGATGAGAGTTGACAAATACGCAGATATCCCTGGACATGCATGCATGATGTACATGCATGGCAAAGGTAATATGTTCAGCCTTTTGAACAGCGGTTTGCAACTGTCATCGAACCACGCGCCGCAAATTGCTCGAATACACTTCTTCTGGACTTTAAACGCTCTTTCTAAGATTACTGACTTGCCCCATAGTACAAGAACGTAGCTGAGCACGGACGAAACGTAGCCGTGATAGGCCGTCAACGTAGCTTCTCGCGAGACAGTTTGCCTTAGTCTTCGTAAAGCGTAAACAAATCTGTTTAGGTTAATTTTATTATGAAAAACCTGTTTTTCTATTATGATTCTAGTCTTTATGTCAGTCCGGTAGATTCCTCTATGATAACACCACCAAGATATTTGCGGTAAATATAAATGCGGTACCTGTTCTCCTGAACTGATTTTGTTTTCTTGCTTTTATCTGGATGGATTTAATTTTGGTAGGGTGTTTTACAGTGACCAATATTTTAGTCTTATATTAGAGAATATGGGATCTTATATATAACGAGCGCATAAAATGTGTTACTAATTTGTTTCTTTTATTTTTAGGGACAATTGTTCACTTACGTATGGGATCTCATAAATGACGAGTGTATAAAATGTGTTACTAATTTATTTCTTTTATTTTTAGGGACAATGGTTCAGTTACATAACAGAAATAATGGTCGCGTGTCACTTGACTATACAAGTTTGTGTGCCGGCAATAGTTGTTGAATTATTGAACTCGGAAATGGACGCTACAATACAATTGTTGAATCAAGAGATTATGAAAGAGACAGGTGTGAATTTCACTCAAGTGTACAAAAAGAAATAAAATACATATTTTATACTATGTTCACTACCACGCTTCTAAACAAAAAGAATCCTTCCATTTTTAAGTACTAATGAAAAAAAGTCTGATAAAGAAAAACAATTACAACAGTATCTCGCCGTCAAACTACAGGCGAGTTGCAGAAATGTCTTTAAGTTTAAAGAGCCATTAATAAAGGGCGACGTTTATTCGTGCTATTTAAGAAAAGACAGCACCATGGATTCGAACCATTTTTACTACAATGGAGCCCTTCTCGAAACGTCAAAATAATATATTTTATTTGACGTTATAATATTTTTCTTTATTTATAATTGGTTTATAATATTTTTCAGTCCAGTAGATACAAACATTTTTAATAGACCAGCCCTTTTTATGCCAATCACGTCCGATTGTCCAAGGGTCCCTATAATACAGATTATTCTATTCTAATATCACGTATTTAGTCAAAAAGTAAGGCAGTCGTAATTTGAATAGAGTCGATCGATTCACTTATTATGGAAAGTCCACCCATTCCATACTTTAAAATCGTACAGGTATAGTATAGGTATTTGTATAAATCAACTATTTAATTTGTCGTCAGATTATAAATCATGATGATGCTAATATCATACCAAACGTTAGACGTATATTTATTTTTGTTATGATTATACTAAAAATAACAATAAAGTGACGATGTCACAATTTTGTCATAATACAATAGTACAAAATTTAATATTTCTGAAAGTAGTCTGTAGAAATAAGTTTAAGACTACACTCAGTTGCTGAAAGTCTAATTGTGATTTTTATAGTACTATCAGGATTTAAATTAAATGACACTAATTTAATGGCACTTTGGATAAAAAAATATAAATATATAACATCTAACTTTCCTTTTTATTGCAGATAAAACAGAAATAGAAAATCTAAAACGTGTCTTACACTACATTAAAAAGCGCCCGCTACGTCATTTAATATGGAGATTTATTCCCATTGATCTTCATTTATTACTCACTCTTTTTAGTCTATGCACAACATATTTTATTGTCGCCTTACAGTTTTTGCAAATTGTTTAATTTTATTATAAATAAAATGATAAAACTCCTAGTCATAGGCTCAATATCTAACCTTGTGAAGCGGAAACGGCTGTGGTTTAGCAATCAAGAGTTTTAGTTTAGCTTTCGTTATTTTAAGTAAGCAGCGTGTGTAACATTGATGAATTAAAATAAAATGAATAATAATAAACTTTTGTTTTTTTGTCTTCAATATCAACTCTAGCTCTACTAACAATAGAGCTCCTTGTGAAAGAGTTCATCCAGGGCAGTACTGTCACTGTACCTATTTCTGCAGCCAAGCAATAATACGGGCATTACTGCGTTCCGGTTTAAAAGGATAAGGGTGTCAACATGAATTGCAAAAACGAGCAATTCGTTCTGTGTACCGTTTAGGTTCTCGGGTTTCTCAGAGAAAAGTTTAAGGAGACTGGTATCATGACTGTGGCATCACAATTTATTCAAATATTTTATATGCCTGTAAAAATATACATAATTTCAATAAGAAAGAAGATATCCATAATATTAACCGTAGAGCTAAGTCCAAAGTCATGGTATCACGATTTCGTTTAACGAAGGTAAACGACTCTTTTATATTCTACATACTTCTTCCAACAATCAAATGAAGTGTTTGAATGAAACCTGCTACTACAGTATATTGTCCTTACACTTATTACAGTTTGTCTTATTATTGGGTTATTACTCTAATATGTATATTAGAGATGTAGGTAGTACAGAACATACAAAAATTGTTACGGGCGACTACAAAATCTATATGGAATCTATAAATTGATAAGAAAATGGATAAGAATCACGAAAACCCAAGAACACGATAAAAATTATAAATTCAAAATAAAACAAACCCATAATAATGGAAATAAATAACTTTCATTTAATCAGAATAACAAAATACCATTACTTGCTAAATTACAATTGATTTCCGTTACACTATTGTACATGTTGGACTTGAAGTCACACGTTTTATCATTTTATTTAATACATATTTATAAGACTAAAACATCTGCGAATACTGTAAAACAACAATTAAATATGATGTGCACATACTAAAAAGAGTAATAAATAAACGTAGATCAATGGGAATAAATCGCCATACTAAATGATGTAGTGGCCGATTTGTAATGTAGTGTAAAATACGTTTTAGCTCTCCGATTTTTCTGTCATCTGCAATGAACATAAAATTTTGATGTTATTAAAAGACCCTAGTTCACCAGGCATGGCTTGCAAGATAACGTTACTAGATAGAGGAAAAGGAGAGGGCAGCTGCATTAAATAATTGTTATGACGTGACAATAATGAGCAGTGTAAAGTATTTTATTTTTACTTATTACAAAATTCATACCTTTTTCGTTCATAATCTCTTGATTCAGCAATTGCATGGTAACGTTCATTTCAGATTTTAATAATTCAACAATTATTGCTGGTATACAAATCTGCGTACTGAAGTGGAATGCCATTATAAATTCCGACATGAAACTGAACCATTTTCCCTAAAAATATAAAAATAAATCTATCAATCTGAAGATTACCATGTCATAATGTAGTGAATGCTACGAGTACCAGAGTCAGTAACCTGCGTGGCCTCCCTAAGTTCAGCGCCTTTAATGAGACAGGTCATTAAAAGGGCACTATTCAGAACATTCAAACCAAAACCAATTAAGAAACCTACACTACAACTCTTTATATAGGCAGATACTTTGAATACGATCGACATGGCGGAATGATGGATGGTCAAACTTGAGGAGGGCAAGGGCAACCGTAAACATGGCGAACAGCTCCTTAAGTACAAAGATGTGCTGAAGAGTCATATGAAGAAGTGCAGTATAGAGCATTTTGAATGAGAGCAGCAGGCGGTCAATTGGACGTAGAAAAGGACACTGGTCAACTCCAAAGTCTGTGTCGTTGAGGATGAATAGCGTTTGGAGCTTGATTTTGCGTTTGAGTTTGAATTTGAGTTTATCTGCGGTAATCATGTACAATTTTGGGAATGGTGTGATCATATGCCCGCTGTGGGCGAAGATCTTCACACACAAGATTGCCTACATAAGGTGCATACAAGCCCGCACCGTCGCCAACTAAGGAGCTGAAGCGGTCACCGTAGTCGAAATCGGCTGGGAGCATTAAGTTTTATTTTTATGGTACTAAGTGACTGTAATTTCATCAGCACCTTTCCCTTCAAATCCGGAACGTAATATTGCTCGCATTACTATTTAGCGGCAGAAGCAGGTGGCAGTACTACCCTGGAGGAACTCTGTCACAAGGAGTTCTACTGCTACTAAAACTGCACGGCGAATGGAGATGAATTTTCGTGTAGCTTGTTAAATAAATTACAGTACTCACGTTATCTTGTATGTAAAGCATTCCACACCAGATATTCCCCATTAATTTAGGTACACTTACACCAATTTCAAAAATAATCTGAAATAGAATAGAGAAAAGAGACCAGTTTTAACAATGACTACTACTATGAAAATAATACAAAATGACTATAGCTACTCAAACTACTTACCATCCAGTCGTATAAAGGTCTGATTTTGTCATAGCAATCAGCAATTGCCATATAAGATTTTTTATAAACATTCAGTTTCCGATTAGGTTTCTCCAGAAACACTCTTATTACTTTAATACCACATTTAAAATAGTATGTTATTATAATTTGAGTCAAGACAATTACATCTAGACTTAGCGCTATTCCGTAATAAACAATGAAATAAAACATGGAATTGAATTTCCCACAATAAGGTTCTTTCTCACAGATACATCTTACAATCTTTAAAGTAATCTGTATCATATACGATAAAAAGGTGTATACAATGATTATGATATTTAATATTTTCATCTGTTTCGTTGTCATATCACATATACCATTTATGTCGTGGATCAAGTGATACAGTTTATATCTCGTTGTGATTAAAACCAAAATGAAGCCATTGTTTTTAACAACGATGAACCAACACCAAATGTCATCATAACGGAAAGCACAGTACACCGACATTACCACAATGGACAATATGGATAGAAACAGAGTAGCTCTCTGTACGAATAAACGATATTTTCTTTTTAACGCTGATGCAAATCCAAAATCCAAACCAAATGCTTGAAAAAATAAATAGAATATAGTTAATAATTTCGGTATTTTGCGCACTGGAGAATATAGGTCCCTTATTAGTACATCTCTCGATACAATGGACATTGTGCATAATGTCTTCGAATCGAGTTTTAAGACATGAGTGCTCACCTTCAGTGAAATTAATCGAATTAACCAATTTATACAAAGTAATTGATAAGAAACCCAAACAATAAAATTGTATACAAAATTGTCTTTTTGTTTATTTAATAAAACTTCATAAAATATCATTTCGTAATACCGAATAAGTGTTACAAATGCAAATAATGGAAAGCAAATAAATGGTTTCCTTGTCCTGTGACCTTCAGGTACAATGTCAACACTCAGTTTATAAAGACGTAGGCAACTGCGATACACCATCCGTTTTCCCTTGACCCCATCAGCTTCTTTTTTAATTCTTCTTCATCAAGAATAGTGGCTCAATCCAAAATTGACTTTTTTTGACTTATTACTGAGATTTATTCAGAAAATACTAAATTTTATAGTGATTGGTATTCCAAACTTGTCATTGAATATAATAATCACGTAACTACATTGAGGTGGTCTACGATTCGATTACTTTGGGTGGTAGACGCTTCTCAGCTTTTTAAATCGTCTACATGTTAATTAAATGCTTTTGAGATTGGCTACTATTCTAGAACGTCATCGAAATGTTCACATTTCCATTGTAACAGTTTTCACTAACCAAATACACTAAAATCTTAAAATTATAGTTTGCTTTGTTCTTACGTTTCGTTAGCTTTGAAATCTTCAAGCATGAAAACAAATAAGTACCCTCACTATATGTAATATTTTTGAAAGTTTACCGTTTCTGCTCGACTCTGCTCTCACTACACATTTTATTGATTTATTTTACATAATTATCAACTAGTTTTATCAGTTAGTTCAGAAAACTACACAGAGAGAGTACTGAAAATTTTCTGTATGTTAATGATTTTATCAAATATTTGATGGTTGACTAGTTAGTGAATATTTTACTACCAGTTTTTGAGTTGAATTTTACACATGGGCTGAGCCACTAGATGTGCCACAAGGGATAAATGATAATTATTTGCAGATAATGTTGTTGTATGTGTACTTGTGTTAGAATTAACCAATACGGAATGTAAACTTACCATGTACAATTGTTTTTTATTCCCTAAAACTAAATAAATAATGTTCACGCTCATTTTTTTTTGACCCTCTTTAACAATAAAGTTTTATAATTACTGCTCCGCTTTTTTGTACAGAGTCGGTTTTCTTCTCCCTGGGAGTATTAGAGTTCTGTGGCCATGTGCGTCCCAAAAAGCAGTTTCTTTTAGATTTTACATACTGCATTGATATGGTAATGTTGGCTTCTAAAGAAGGCTTCTATTGGTAGGCGCTTTCACTTCCAAACCCTCTCCAAATCTCTAACTTTTTACTTTTTGTTTACTTGGTATCTGCACTCATTTCTCAATTTCGTGCGAAAAATCCACGGGCTCCAGAATTGGGTGTTGTTTTTGTACAATATGGAAATAATTTCATTATAAATATCAGGCCTTTACTGCTGTTCGCTGTGCAATTTAGGAGTATTGGTTGTAAGATTATAAGTAATTATATTTTAGGCGAAGCAGGTCCTGACTATGGACCCCGCGGACAGAAATACAATCCACAGTGTATTCAGATTTTCTATCACAGCATCATATGTAAGAAGAATTCCTTCTTTTGCAGCTGTTCTGTTGAATAGCACAATAACGTACAGTTCAATTTGACAATTAAGTGTTCCTACTGCCTCATTTACGCACCCGTACGATTACTCGAACTTCTCGACCGGCAAAAGCTACAAACGTTATTCAGAACACGGTTATCGAATGAAAGTTACCGAACCTATTGTTTACAAAGCAAGAATGTAATATGGAAATCTTCTATTATTTTAAATAAAGTCTGGATTTTGTGCAATTCGATTAATTTATTTTAATGCAAGACTAATGCATTCCTATGTTTTAGGCCTCTAAAGTCTTAAAAATTTATACGAGAGGACTTTAATTCTTCTTATAATCTATTTCACTGTCTAAATCCGTAAACGCTGTAGGATAACGATATCGTATCCGAATCCGAATCGAAAGTTTAACTCGGAATTTTCTGATTCGATATTCAATCGAACGATTCGATTAAAATATCGAAGACTACTGAATCGGGGTCCTGTTCAAATGAACTAACGTTTGTGAAAAAGAAAAACGAAATCAAGCGCTCTTTTAACATCCGCAGTGACTTTATCATACAGTTAATAAAAACGGATACGTTATGCTCAACATTGCGTTGGACAATATTGAAATATCGAATTATCATTTCATCTCCATGCTGTGTTCGAATTATGCAATTATTGTATTGTTCCAATCACAAACACTGTCGTTGGTTTTAAATAAACTCAATCAACTTTTTCATTGTATGTTTTAGCCGCTCACGCGATGCACTCTTCCTACCGCGAAATGGCGGCTATTTGGTTTCGCAAATTAGAAAAGGATTCAGTTTAAATACCAGTTTTTATAAATAAAAATTATTATTTTGCATTGCTAAATAAATACCCTCCGTACTACCAAGAAAAACATCTCCAATAAAATGCAGTAATACACCGCAAATCCTGCATTTAAAAAGCACTAATGAAATTTTTGGTGTACTTCATTGACTTACAATTATATGGACGTCGGGTCCGCGCTAAAAAGTGTCCGCAGTTGTAAGGCGCTAAAATCGTATACAGAGCGCGACACTCCGCTTTAGTCTTCATTTGTTCTACGGACAGCGCGATACTGCGATGACATAACAATTTAAATTTCGAATAGGTTGACTTGGGACATTTTTTTCGTGGTTTTTGTATTAGACCCGTAGTCCATTTATTTGTAAGTCAATGGTGTACTTGGATAAATATGATAATATTCCGTTTGAGTGGTTGTAACATTTACCATGAAATTAATCCTTAAAGTACAGTTTATAAACATTTATATTCAGGGTAAACTTAAAAAACGCTACTTACGGTATGTTTTCAACAAATAAACACCGAAATCACCAGCCCAAACAATAACACACACGATTGTCGTGACGTATTTTTGAAGTTATTTATTTTTTTTAATGACAGGCCCAGGCATTAAAAACTTTATGGTTTGCTAGAGTAGTTACCGAAATAGCAATTAGTATTAGTTCTAATTAGTAATAGATAAATCGGTATAAAATCATCACCCGCACCTCTAGGTGTGGTATGCGTCTACGACTGCATGTATCGTGTGAGCGGATAATGGAAATGTCGCATTTAGCGCTATATATTCTATGTTATATGACCCTAGGGTATATATTCATACAAAATTGAGGGGAAATCTGTACAGAGTACTAAAAAAACCGACCTCAAAAGTACGTGGAATTACATCTATTTGCCAAGTATTCTTGAAATATCCCCTAGTTCGCCACTATACAGGAGATAATAAAAATCGGTTCTCACTGCTCAAACTATATTGAGAGAAAAAAACGCCTTGAATTGGAGAATAGCAAAACCAACCATTAAAATAAGTGCTCCTTAAGTAAAATTTAGTCGCTATTTAGAAAAATGAATGTGCATGCGTGATCAGCCACCTACAGGTGGATAATTTTCTTCAAAAGGAAATGGGACCACTATGGAGGTACCGTCTTTCCAACAAAAAAGAATCATGAAAATCGGTTCACAAATACCGGAGTTATCGCGTAACACACATACAAAAAAAACATAGGTACAGTCGCATTGAGAACCTCCTCTTTTTTTCGAAGTCGGTTATAAAGTTCGGGTCTGAATTATATTTAATACATTTCAATGTGTATTGTGCGTTTAGCGCTTTTTATTTGTAGTTTGCTGGGCCTTGGAAAGGTAGGTTTTGCATAGATTTAATTCCCAAAAGTCTTTTTCCTTATGCGCCATTATGTTTTAATATAAAAACTCGATTGTTATGACGTCGTGTCATGATGACGGAGCGCCGGTCACGGACCATTGCTTACGGCGCTCAGTTTAGTTCATATCTTACATGAGTATATCATTATACTCATGTAAGATAGACGGGCTAGCCCACACTTGTACTAACTATACTTTTGTACACATTTTACAGTATAGCAATATGAAAGTGTGACTTCGAATACCAGAAACAACTTGCCATGTATGACTGATTTGTAACATTTATAAAATAGTGTTAACTGTTAGATAGTGATTTACTTTATAACATAATGACTCTTACATTAAGCTCGCAGAATTATCGATCAATTAAAATGAAAGTCCATGCACTTAGCACATTTGAGCTTTTTTTTATATCAAATAATGGGACGGACGTAAGCTACACGTCCGTCCGTAACAATTGGGTGCTTTAAATCGTAAAGATCTCAGGTACACTGCCACTGCGCCCGTCACCCTTAGACATAAGTTGACAAGTCCCATGTGCCTGTAATTTCACCATCACCCTTACCCTTCTAAACCGGAACACAGTAATGTTGACATTCCTTTGGCAGCAGAAATAGGTAAGGCAGCAGTACTTCCCTAGACGAACTCTTTCACAAGGAGCTCTACTGTTACTAGATGAGTATACATGTGTAGCGCTTAATACTTTTTGTAATTAAAAATTATCCAATAGTATGCAATTATTACATTTGTGCTCATAACACTCAAGTACTAAAAACACATAACATGATGCACAAATTTTCACCAATATTCTCAGCATAATGTGAGTTTAGTATCTCTGTGTCCTAGCAACGACATGAGTTTTTCTGGAAATAAAATCAGTTAATTTAAAAACGTAGGTGAGTACCTAAGTAATTCCCTAAAAAATAAGATAACTTCAATTATTGGAGTCCTGTTTTGAGCTTAGTTAGTTTATTTGGCGTGACGTTTTTACAAGAAAGAGACAATATATTGGAGTTCAGATGAATGGGAACGATGCAAGGTAACATTTATTACATTTGGCGCCGATAAAACAAAAAATGAGAAGTTATGCAATTCGTGCAAGTATGCGGTAGACCATCGATATGATCGATTGTAATCTACCACAAAGTTCTAACATAATGGAGGAGATATAGAGGGGACATATTTATGAAATTGTAAAAAATAAGTGCAAGAAGGGATTCTCTGCGCAGTGGGAGTGTACATCTGCCAAGATCAGACCTTCAGCCCTTACAACTGAAATTGCTAATGGGGATATGTGAAGGCGGATGGTGTGTTATAGTTGCCTGAGGCTTCGTTAGTTTTAATTGACGCATATTATTACTTTATTTTTATAGGTCATAAGGCAAAGGTATCATTTAATTGCTTTTCACTATTTGCCTTGTATATTTTATTAGAATTTTGGAATATAATGATATTATGAATTTTAATCAGGTATGCCTGCCTCCGTGGCCGAACGGTTACCATGCCGGACTGCCACGCAGAGGTCCCAAGTTCGATTCCCGGGCCGGGAGAAATGTTTGTATGGCTTACATTTATTTCTCTCGTGAGTTTGGGTGTAATTTGTGGTTGTCTATGTTTGTGTTTATGGCACCCGCTACACAGGGTTTTCCTAATGCGGGGCTATGTTGAGTGTGTGCATTATTTATTATTTATTTATGTCAATACGAGCGTAGTCTCGAAAAAAAATTTAGATTTGAGGAGATGAGGTGTGTCCCGCAAATCGCGCGCTGACAATTTTATTAATATGAATAAAAAAAGAACAGGCGAAGAAAATTTTACACTGATCTGTCGTCGACAAGCGCCCGTTGGTGACTGACGGGGCAGCGGGTGTCGCGGCTAGGCATCGCACCGCAAATTTTTCACGGCCTCCGTGGTCGAGTGCTTTGCACACCAGTTTTTATGATGTCGCCATCTCAGAGGTTCCGGGTTCGATCCCCGGCCAGGTCAGTGTAGTAAACTAACGTTTCTATATTGTCTCCATCCAATGTTGTATCATCGTTGTTTCCGATTTCCATAACACAAGTGCTTTAGCTACTGACATTGGGATCAGAGCAATGTATGTGACGTTCTCTAATATTATTATTTATTTAAAAATTACGTACAAAGATAGATATTGTATTCTTAAATTATTCGTTTTAGAATTTTATGTTACCTTGTTTTTAAGATTTTATATGACCTGATAAAGTACATCTTACCACGAATTAGCACGTTCTTTAGAAAATATCCTTATAAGTATCGTTTTTTTTTGTGGCACATTGATTTTATACTAATAGCTAAATAAATAATAACTACCTAAACCATTTGATGTAGCAATTTTTCCCGCTTCACTTTCTGTGACTGGCTTTAAATAAACAGATAGTATTTAATTGAAGACATTCCATTGTTACTATTTGTTTTTACTATAATTAAATTGCTCCATTCAATTTAGTGTATTGAAAGGGTACGTTCGTTAATTATAACTAACTCTATTCAAATACAAACGCACAATGCTCGTGGAACCAAGACTTGTGTTATTAAGAGACCGTTATTTTCCAAAGCGCAAAATACCAAATGTATTAATTGTATTTTATTTATTTTTCCAAGGTTTAGGTTTAGATTTTGGATATTCTTTAGTGTTAAAAAAAATATCGATTAATTGTACAGAGAGCTACTTTATTTATATCTATATTTTCCATCGTGATAATGTCAATGTTCTTTTCTTTCCGTTATGA
>NW_020653731.1:8539125-8564460 GCF_003589595.1 Hyposmocoma kahamanoa
TATTTTATACACATTTTTATCGCACATGATAAAGATTACTTTGAAGACTGTAATATGCATCTGTGAGAAAGAACCTTATTGTAGAAAATTCAATTCCATGTTTTATTTTGTTGTTTATTCCGGAATAAGGCTAAGTCTGGATGTAATTGTCATGACACA
Organism: Hyposmocoma kahamanoa; assembly: GCF_003589595.1. Taxonomy (NCBI): domain Eukaryota; kingdom Metazoa; phylum Arthropoda; class Insecta; order Lepidoptera; family Cosmopterigidae; genus Hyposmocoma; species Hyposmocoma kahamanoa. Next base: position 8,539,285 of record NW_020653731.1, read on the forward strand.
AATTTTAATAAGTTACTATTTTAAATGCTGTATTAATGTCATAAAAGCTTTGTTGAAGAAACATAACAAGAAACTGGAAGTTTATGAGAAATCTTATATGAAAATTGCTGATTGCTATGACGAAATCAGACCTTTATACGACTGGATGGTAAGTTTGTTGTTCATAACTTAATTTTATTTATTTGCTTGGGCGGCGCAGGCTCTGTATATAGAGCGGCTGAGAACCGCAAAAGGCTCGATACGCCAACCTTGCTCAGTGTTACAACTTTGTTATTACTTTATTATTTGTGTATTAGTTTAATGTAAATAATTTATCGTAAAATCCAATATTTGCCATTTTACACATATCTATTAATCTCTCTTTATCATAAATACTGTAATCAATATTGAAATTGAGTTATTTTCATATCATCTGGATTCAGCGAAATAAAATCTACCAGCCCCTAATCGTTTTTTTTAATATCTTATTTAACTTTACTTTTTTTTTGTTAAGCAAAATCGGCGTAATTGACATTTTTTAGTGGCAGTAGGCTCCTTGTGAAAGAGTTCGTCAAGAATAATACTGCCACCTTACCTATTTCTGCTGCCAAGCAATAATGACAGCATTACTGTGTTCCGGTTTTGAAGCAAGGGTGCTAGTGAAATTACAGGCACATGGGACTTGTCAACTTATGCCTAAGAGTGACGGGCGCAGTGATAGTGCCCTTCAGATCTTTGCGATTTAAAGCTCTGAGTTGCACTGCAACTGTTATGGAAAGGCGTGTAGCTTACCATCAGGCGCACGACTTGTTCGCCCCGTCATTTGATGTTATAATAAAAAAAAAGTGACTGAGTAAACCTTTATGTGCTAAGTAATGATAAGGAGTTCAGTTTTGCTATCTAGTTTGAGAAGGTATGATAATTTTGTATGCAGCAACTGTACTTTTTCTGCGAGATTGTACATAAAGGCTGTTCTGGATTTATAACTAATGAGATCACCACCTCTTTACGTTTGTATTGTAATCAAAATACCTTATCTAGTAATTTTATAAACGCACTTGCGTACCAAAATTTCGCTTTTTTTGGAAGTTATCGATTCTCTTCCAAGAAGGAATATGAACAAAGATGAGTCCAATAAAAGTAATATAAAAAATTCTATTTTAGATTATTTTTGAAATTGGTGTAAGTGTACCAAAATTAATGGAAAATATTTGGAGTGGAATGCTTTACATAAAAAACAATGTAGGTACTGTAATTTATTTAACAAGTCAAACGAAACTCATATTAGCTATTATTCATTAAAGAGTCAAGAGTACACGGAATTTTTGGGATATTGAAACTTGTACCATCTTATTGTAAGCGACCAAAAAAGTCGTGTCGTTGTCCGTAAGAAGATCTACTTTATTAGTAGGTTACACTTGACCATAATTATACAGTTACTATTTTCAATCATTCTTGAACCGGGAGTAACAAAACGAACTTTGCCTAAGTTTAAGCAGGAAATTACAAAGTAATATTATCGACAACCATAATAATAATATTATAATTATAATAATCAAAGTAATCACAGTATTATTTAATATGAGAATTAAAGGTTTAACAGTTTAAAATAGTCATGCTGCAAAAAAGTGGCTGTCATAAAAAATATTGTTTTCTGTAAAAATTGTGAGATTTTTCTGTGCTTTCTGCCAAATATAAACTGTTCCACTGAATATCACGACGCTGAAAGTTAGAATAAATAAATTTCTGTTATTGTCTTACGTTCCTTCCTATTTTATAACTTAATAAATTTTGTAAATTAGATTACTTAATAGAAATAATGTCTAAATGACAGAAGTAAATCTTGTTTTTTCAAAAGAAAGATTTATTTTTTGTTCGTTTTTTGAGTTCATGTTGAATAAGTATATTACTTTGTGTTTTTTTTTATTTCAATAAATAAATAAATAAAATTTCATTTCACTTAATTGTTAATTAGTCCACTGTTAAGTATTTACAACCATTCAAAATGCATATGTCCTTTATCTGGAGGATTGTGTCATCGGCGCGAGCGCAGAGAGCCGCAGCGCGCAGTCCTAGACGTTGAAACTAGTCGGACCGCTTCCGACTAAAATACTACGCGAGCAAGTCCCGTTACTTTTATACTATAACATTATTCTTGAAAGTTTCATAGAAATATTCTAAAAAAAGATCTCTGAGTAGGCGGGAGGTTAATATCTTGTTTAAACTTAATCAAATTTCGTTCTTCTTCTTATAGTGTCGATGTTATACACTATAATGCATGCCATTGTTATTGTTGTGCACTCTAAACAAATTTCGTTATTCTAAATACAAAAAACTTGCTTAACGCGCCATCTTCGTTTAGTCGAAACCAGAATTTGTTTTATAAATCTACACCAAATTCTATCAAAGATCTGCGCGGCTTATTGTCTAATTGTTCGAGGTATCTATATACTCGTACTTCTGAAAGTAATTTATCGTCAAATTGGTAATGGTCTGAATGTTATGAGTACTGATCCTATAATAAGGCCGATATTAATCAAGTTAATGACTTTGGTGGTCAGAAAATGTACTATATTAATTATTTCAACCGGTAATCTCGAGATTATCTGAGTTTTGCTTCTTATCGTATCGATGGCATACACCATAGTTTCCCAAAGTGGTCCCACAGTGTGCGCTTAAGCGTGCCTAGGTAGTGACCTCGGAAGCAATTAGTTAATGCTCTCCAGGGGGTGCAACATAAACTACACTACATATAATTCTTTCCTTGTGATTTTTTTGTGCTAAGTTAATATAAAAAATATGTATTTTGTGATTTAAGTGGGCGGTGAGCCAAACATTTTCGGAACCTGTGACATACACTATAGACTTGTTATCGTGGTGAAAGGATTTGCCAGTCGGCGTAAGATACTCGTCGATTGTTTTGTCCAGGCTGCGCCAGACGTAAAGGCAAGGAATGGTACGTCGTTCTGGGGGCTCCGTGAGTGCACCACACGTTCGATATTATCTGACAATTGTTTTTAAATGTTTTTAGAGAAAGTGGTTCAGTTACGTGACAGAATTTATATTTGCGTTTCAGTTGACAACGCAGATTTGTATACCAGCCATCACTGTTGAATTGTTAAACTCAGAAATCGACGCTACTACACAATTGTTGAATCAAGACATTATGAAAGAAAAAGGTATGAATTATATGGATGTCTTTTAAGAGTAAATAAAAAGAAAGATTGTTCCACCGCTGTATGAAAACCGCCTTTGCTCTTACACCTTATGCTCATAATTTCTATATCTTATTGTTCAATTTAAATTGTGGAAAATTCTTTTTTTTCTGTCGATACGATTATCGATATATATACGAACAAGTCGTGCGCCTAATGGTAAGCGACACGCCTGTCCATAGCAGTTCTTTGTGGGGAGGAGCATTGCCACTACGCCCGTTACTATGAGACATAAGTTCTCAATTCCCATGTGCCTGTAATTTCACCAGCACCCTTACCCTTCAAAACCGGAACACAGTAATGCTGACATTACTGCTTGGTGGCAGAAATAGGTAAGGTGGCAGGCAGTACTTCCCTTAACGAACTTGTCATGCGGGGAGGTTTTCTCTTTTCCTTTCGTGCACCCCAAAAATATTAAACTATATATAAATTTCGTCATACATCATATCATACATAATTATAATGCTGTTCTTTAAAAGCAATCTTTCAATGCAATATTAGTAATAGCTTGTCACTATTCGCTATTGAAGGTTTTAATTGACTTTTGTACAATCAGGCGGTCGTATGATATTTGTTCTTAATGTAATAAAGGGTGACATTTTATTCGTACATGGGGTACTTTAGGAAATTATATTTCCCAATAATATAAAGAACTTACAACGGAAATCCTTGTATAATCAAAAAGTTGTTTATAACCGCTCACGCGATGCGCTCGTCCTATCGCAAAATGGCGGCTATTTGGTTTCGCAAATTAGATAAGCATTCAGTTTAAATACAAGTTTTTATAAATAAAAATTATTATTCTGCATTGCTAAATAAATACCCTCCGTACTACCAACAAAAACATCTCAAATAAAATGCAGTAATACACTGCAAATCCTGCACTTTAAAAGCACTAATGAAATTTTTGGTGTACTTGGATAAATATGATAATATTCCGTTTGAGTGGTTCTAACGTTTACCATGAAATTACTCCTTAAATTCTAGTTTATAAACATTTATATTCAGGGTAAACTTAAAAAACGCTACTTACGGTATGTTTTCAATAAATAAACACCGAAATGACCAGCCCAAACAACAACACACACGATTGTCGTGACGTCAGCGGACCAACCGTGCCGGACTGCGTTGCCACAGTTGGACGGTCAGTTCAATACCGTCCCGCACTAAAAAGTTTGGCAATTCGTTTTTATGCCGAACCATCAAATTGTGGAACCAACACCCGGCGCATGTATTCCCTCCCCTCTATAACATCGGATCCTTCAAACGTAGTGTGAAGAAGCATTTGGCCAGACCGGCAAAATGATAGTGACGGAGTGAAGATATTTGTGTTTTCCATCCGTTACTCTCATCTCTGGACTGTATTCGCACTTTCCATCAGGCGCGGTGTAGTCATTTTGCCGAGACACAATAAAAAAAAAAAAAAAACCTATTTTTTGAAGTTGTTTATTTTTTTTAAATGACAGACCCAGGCACTATGAACTTTATGGTTTGCTAGAGTAGTTACCGAAATAGCTATTAGTATTAGTTGTTTTACCTGTTATAACTTCGATATCCGATAAATCGGTATAAAATCATCACCGGCACCTCTAGGTGTGGTATGCTTCCAGAGACGCATTTATTTATTTATTAACGCATGAATCGCGTGAGCGGATATTAATGACACTACATCACCGTAATTATGACAGCGTATAATAAAGCAAAATAAGAGGTTTCTAACGTCATTTAAAATTCAGGACTGTGTCAACAACGATAGGAACATTGCCAAAACATGAATTTGCATATATCGAATAGGTTATAGTTAGCAACCATTCCCTATTCCATAGTCGAGTAGGTTTCTTGTATAAACTAGTAATTAAATCATTTAGACTTATGATTTTCATAGCCAAATTGGTTTTATTAATAAATATAGATAGTTACAGCGATGCTGATATCAACTCTTAAAAATTTTGTTTATGTGTAATTACTATAGTAAAAATAACAATAATACGATAGGTATCATAATATGATAGAACTAAAAGGTGTTTTTCATATGTATTACACTTAGTGTAAGACTGACAGAAGCTGTCAAAATCAGTCCAGCACTTAAAATGGAGCAGAGGAAAAATTTCTAGTTTTCGATTTGATTTTAGAGGGGTATATCCACTTTAAACTTAAAAATAAAATATTGCATGAGTAACTACACGATATATTCAAGCATATACATTAATCAGAAACAAAAACAATGAAATTTCCTCGATAGATAAAAATCACGAAATGACCTCTAATTTTCATATTTTTTCTATTTATCCTCGAAATGCTACAGGTTATTGGACAAAAATTAGATAAATAATTATATTTATGCATGATCGACAACTGTCACTACGGATTTTTTTTTAGTCCCTTTAGTTTTAGAGTTATTCCGCTAAAATGAATTTGGTACATTTAATGCGCAAAATTCAACATCTCCTGTCGCATGTCACGCATATTATGTCAGGCATATATTTGTTTCACAAATTTGGGCGTAGCCAACGTCTAGACTTTTTTGGCATGCTCCCTCTTAAACATATTCTAGATTTTATAATACTAATAAGTTTTTAAAAAGAGAACACTAATTAAACGACACTCTGTATCAAAAAAAATGTCTGTAAATATAATTAATTTAACTAATATAATATAGGTAATGAAACTATTTTACCGGATTTAAATCGCGTATATTTCTTTTTTCAAACAAACCGACATTTCGGGCCCTTTACAGGTTTCATGGTCACGGTTGACTGGACCTGTAAAGAAACGTCGGTTTGTTTGAATAAACAAATATACGCGATATAAATCCGGAAAAATAGTTTCATTTCCTATGTGTAACAATCGCGAAAACCTAAGAACTCGATAAATATAATATTATTATATTTAGAACCACTGTCCGATAGGGTGGGTGCCTGGTAAACTGTAATAGAGATGTAGTACCTACTCCATTATTAGTATGGTCTCGTCTCTCACAAATTGCTCTTATATTTAACATTTGGTCTATTTAACGTAAGATTTGTATTTGTGTTTGAGAAATAAATCATTATTATATTTTTTCTACATAATATGTATTATTTTAAAATATCAGGTGGACCAGTCGCTGTTATCTGCCGAAAAGGTGGTTGTTCGTTGAACGTTCGATTCGAGTGGTCTTAATAAGGCTACACTTCCGAACATCGGGCGATATATTCTCACAGGCCGGAGTTCCTCGGGGTTCCGTACTGTCCGCAACTCTCTTTCTGCTGCATATCAATGATATGTTAATTCAAGGAGCCTTTGAATATGCTGATAACAGCACAGTTGTGGACAGGACCAATGCAAGAGTCAATGGAAAAGAAATCCAGTCCTGTCGAGTGTCCATGGTTAGTCGCTTGAATTTGACACTTAGGCAGTCTCCGATAGGGGCGATGCCAATCTTGTAAAATTTAATGCTACCAAAACGTAGGCGTGTTATTTAGTTTAGTTAGCTATTTTCTCCACAAAACGGAGTTCCTTTCACCAGACTCCGACTTTTCGAGATATATCCATACCAATAGCCGACCATCTCCAGCTACTTGGAACGGACCTGTCATCCAATCTGAATTTCGGCAGATACATTGAATCCATGGCCAAAAATGCAGCCAGGAAGGAAGCTTGGCATCCTTTCCAAGGTGAGGCGTTACTTCACACCGGGACAGTTGCTTCAGATGTACCAAGCACAGGTCCGGTTGCGTATGGAATACAGCTGCCTCTTATGGGATGACTCTGCTAAATACCAACTGGCCACCTAGGATTTAATAGACGAGCGTCCAAGAGGCTTATAGGTGACTCGAATTTAGTAGAGGCGAAGCCGCCGTAAACTTGCCTGCTTATCGGTATTCTACAGGATATAACGGAGAGTGTGCGATGGATTTGCATAATTTGATTCCGCCTTTGCATCATCGGGGGACTAGACGTAGGCTGAGATTCCACCCCTATGTCGTGGATATTCTCAGGATTCGCACGAAGCGTTTCGCTTCCACATTTGTATGGCGAGCTGCTAGAGAGTGAAATTCCCCACCTGCAGACTTGTTCCCCGAACGCTATAACTTGGACCTTTTCAAGGTGAGAGTGAATAGACATTATTTAGGTGTATATGCTACATCGTCGACCTCATCATCACTTTCCATCAAGTGAGATGAAGGTCAAATGCGCACTTATTTTTCATAAAAAATAAGACGCAATGCCAGGTTTTCTTTTTGCAATACATACCAGATTCAACTAGTTTTAAATAAAATGATGAAACGTGTATTGTCTGAGAACGTGTTTTTAAGACGTTAGCATTTTGTTATTGTGATTGAGCAAACTGTAAATAAAAATAAGTAATTAAGAAGACAAGAACTTTCATAGATTTCTCATAGATAGCTACGGTAAAAAGTCGTTAAAAACAAAAACATTTGCAACAAGCACATTTGATAATAGATATAGACATAAGGTCTGCTGGTTCGTTCGGTAGCTCGTTTGGGAGAGCGTCAGCCACGGGGCAGCGACGGCGCTGGTTAGGGTCCAGCCGGATCGAAGGAACATTTCTTTGCGTTCAATCTTCGTATTCATAATTGTAACAAACTAGTGGAGTAAAACCCTAACGAACTAGAACGAGCGAAGAGGATTTCTTCGGGTCTCCAAGTAGTAGAAGACGACGACGTAATTCGGAAGACTTCCATCGTCAGTCCCATCAAAATTGTTCTTTTCAGGTGTAATGAGCTGCCCCAAGAGAACATATTTGTCAACCTGCTTAATCTTTTTGCCGTTCACCGTATTGCTGTCCTCGATGGAATAATTGCACATGATTTTTGTCTTTGTGCTGTTCGTAAGTGTTATATCTCATCTTCTTCTTCTTAGTGTGTCGTTTCTCTACGAAGGTTGGCGACGAAAAAGGGAATGTCTGCTAAGATAGAACCAGTCTCTCAGATTCTTCGACCACTAGGTTTTCCTGCCGCCTCGACTACGCTTTCCTTGGATTTTCCCCTGCAATATTAGTTGAAGAATCCGGTATCTATTGCCACTCATTAAGTGACCAAAATACTGCAGCTCCTATCTTTTACAGTTCTGAGTATTTTCTACTTTTTCCCCATTCTACAGAAAGCCCCATCATTGGTGACCATTTCGACCCAAGTTGTGCCAAGCATACATCTCATCTCAAAAGACTCCAGTTTAGAGCATAATGCTGGTGTCAAGTTCCAACACTCCTTATCTCCATATATCTATGTAAATAAAATAACTATGTAGTATTTTACCCATTTCCAGCCGTCACATTAATTTCAAATTTGGGAAATGTTTCGAGAACCGACAACAATATCGTGTGTTCATAATGAAACTTCGACTAGTTAGCTTCGTTATTCGCTGAAGTGAGCAAAGAAGAGCTTTGTTTCGGGAACTAACAGTTCTGTCAAAATACAGTGTGTTGAATTGATTCTCGCCATATTTAAGAAATTAATAATAGAAATAATGCTAAATATTCTGTTCAATGTTCTGGATAATTGTATCTAGTAAAATTTTGCAACATTTTCTCAAGTCATATGCACCACGCAACGGCAGTGACATCGCCACCCGCTTCACCGAGCGATGCACAATCTTTGTCGATCGCTTATTTATCTATTTTTTAATTATGCTTATGTAATAGTATTATTATTAATTTACTGACTGAAGAAAGTTTTTTGTAGCTTAGATTTGGTACTTACCAACCTTAGGTTATATGAAACTATTGCTAGAAGTACCTAGCTCCACAGCTGGTGGCTGGCTCCGTACAGGATCCACCACCAGTTATGCAAAGATACGCACGTGAGTTTCGTTTCAACATTAGACTCCACAAATTTGAAAGCAGAAACTTCGACATTCGTATCCTCCGCGTAAACTAAACGTTTCACATCATGCCATAAGAATAAACACGCACTTATACTTGATGGATTAGTATGTAGGTTCTGGTGAACTGGTGAGCTGGTGAACCTGGTTTACATACCAAAACACGTGGTATTTTTTTTTTTTTTTTTTTTTTAATTTATTGGTTCACCAACAACTGCTTACACTAAAACTACAGCTAGAGAAATACATAACATTGTTTAAAGGCTGAGTGCAACAGTTAATTACTGGTAAACACCTCATGCCATAACTGAAAACTCGTAATAAAGTACCTATATTAAGATTAAAGAATAATAAATAAATAATGTCTAACCATTTAACAGTAAAAAAGAAACAAACGAAAAAGAAACAAAAAACACATAACCACTTATACTACCTACTTATTTAACAATTTGTTGTGAACAAACACACGAAACTTGCTTAGTGAGATTTGGTGTATATCACAATGATGACTGATTTCATTGAGTAGATTGGACAGTCTGGGTACAGGTGAGTTTGTACCTAAGACGGTGCGCCGCAACGGAGGACGAAGAGGTGTAATGGGGTGACGGGGTAATCTCGGTGGGATACGGTAATTGAAAAGAGAAAGCAATTGAGGGCAATTTATGTGGTTACGCAGAATTTTAAAGAGAAATAGAAAATCAAGGAATTTTCTCCGGTCGTCCAGGGACATCAATTTGAAATAACGTAATCTGTCAGCATATGAAAAGCTTTTTTTGGCTTTGCCGATCGAGAAAGCAAGGTACCACATGAAACGCCTCTGTATTCGCTCCAATCGCAACGAATGAACGGCGAAATGAGGCCGCCACACCACACTACAGTACTCTAATGTGCTACGAACTAGACTTTGGTACAATAGTATTTTTGTTTTAACATTTTTAAAATCCTTGGTGTTTCTCATAACAAATCCTAACATTCTAGACGCACGCTTAATTACATTTTCTATATGTGGGACAAAAGTTAACTTTTTATCATACAAAACTCCGAGGTCTCTAATTTTATCACATTCTTGAACTAAATGGTTGCCAATGTAGTATTTAGAGGGAATAATATTAAATTTGCGACAAAATTTTACAAAAAAACATTTAGCAGAGTTAAGCTTCATACCGTTATCTCCACACCATACAACTAGCCGGTTCAGGTCTTCTTGAAGCAGCTGTACATCGTTTATAGAGTTTATTACCCTGGCAAATTTGAGATCATCAGCGTACATAAATAACTTCGAAAACCTAAAGCAGTCAGGTATATCATTTATAAAGATATTAAATAATAGGGGACCCAAATGCGATCCCTGTGGAACACCTGATGCTACGTTTCTAGGCCCTGATTGATAGCCGTTAATTACTACACAGAAAGATCGATCCGTTAAATAGGACATGAGCCAATCAAGAAACCTCCCCGAGAAGCCATATGCATATAACTTTTTTAAAAGTATTTTGTGCGGCACGCAGTCGAAATCTTTGCTGAAGTCTGTGTACAGTACATCCAATTCCTTCCCTGAGTCTAAAGCTTCGACCAGATTTTCATTAAATGTGACTAGATTGGTGCAAGTAGAACGGGCACTAATAAAACCGTGTTGAAAGTTGCTAAGATAAAAATTAAAATGTCTACGAATATGCGTGCAAAGAAGAGATTCCAAAATCTTGGCGAATGTACACAAAATCGATATTGGTCTATAATTCGTTGTTAGGCTATTATCACCCGACTTGTAAATAGGAACGACTTTAGCTCTTTTCCAAATATAAGGGAACACACCAGTAACTAAAGATTTATTGTATATTAAATAAAGAGGTTGGGCCAACTGCGACGCACAAGAAGTAATAAACAGAGGCGTTATTCCATCGGGCCCGGCTCCCTTATTTTTATCTAGTGTTTTCAGAGTTCTTTCAATAGTTTCTAGTTCTATTAATGGTACATGAAAACCCTGACTATTTATTTCCATGAATTTTAGAGATGACGATTCCTCTATACAGCAATTTCCCCCAAAATATTGCCACCAGTAAAATCACAAATACTAGAAAAATTAGACGCAAATAATTCACAGACTTCAGCAACATCAGATGTTTTATAAGAACCATCAGTCATAGAAATGGGGTATGTACTAGATCCACCACGCTTAGCTTTTACATGTGCCCAAAACAATTTGGGATTCGCTCTCAATTGACTCTCCAACCTTTCTAAATGCTTTTTATGACATTCTCTAGAGATACTTGTACATCGTTCAGTGAGTAATTGTAGTTCGAATTCATCTCTCGGATTGTTATATAATTTAAACCTTTGTCTGATTTTATTACGTTCCTTTAAGATCTTAATCAAGTTTCCACTGAACCATGGTGGATATTTACTACATTTCAATTGCAATGGCACATAATCACTAATTATTGCGTTCAATTTGTCGTAAAATACATTTACCATATCATCAACTTTAAGATTCTGAAATAATATATGCCAGTCTATACTTTCAAGACTTTCACGAAGAGATTCGTAATTCGCTTTATGGAAACTATATTTCACACCTGATGGGTTATACGGTAAGTTGCTAGAATTTGCGAACTCGAGATGTATTTCAAATGGGGGATGATACTGATCGACTTTACTCAGCGGAGACATTGATTTGATAACAATACAAACAGGTATATCAGATAGAACAAGATCAAGTAATTTGCCAGTATGATTAAGTACGTTATTTACTTGACGTAATTTATTAACATAGGTGAAATCAATTAGAGACTGACAGACATCATTGAGTTTACGTTGTGGGTCACCAAGCAAGTTCCAGTCGATTGCTCCCAGATTAAAGTCGCCCACCAAACATTTCGGTATATCAATTTTATCGAATAGAGAATTACAATTATTTAGGAAATTGTCTATTAATGCGATATTCACCGGTGGGGGTAGGTAAACTGCGCAGAGAGCTATCTGACGAACACTTTTGCCACTAGGAGCAGGTACATCAATGACTACCCATAGATCCTCGCATCTACTCTCCCATTGCGTCATACGCCTCGAGTGAATATATTTTTTTAATGCAATGAGTGTGCCTCCGCCGCTTTTCAAATTATGGAAACCAGTACTTTCCCTATCCCTTCGGTAAACAACATACCTTTCGTCAAATAGCTCACTACTCAAGATGTTACCATCAAGCCAAGTTTCAGTTAAAACTATGATGTCGTAATTACATAGGCTTACTTCACGGTGGAAATTTGTAGTTTTCGTTCTTAAGCCTCGAACATTTTGATAAAAAACATTTAAAGAGAACATGATGCATAAAAAAGTCCAAACACAAATGCAACAATAACCAAGTTATATAAATAAAATTAAGCTATTCTCGACAAGGAATCCTTATTCCTGATTAAAATGTAATTTGAACCAACGTCTTTTCTGACGAAGATTTTGCCACTTCTTATCCAAACAAATTTATAACCAGCTTCTTTAGCCTTTTGTCTAACAGTAGCATGCAGGGCTTTATTGGTAGGCGACAGGTGTTCGCAGACGAAAATCGCTACCTTATTACCGGAAAGACCCAAATGAGAGCTATTTAGTTTATCATTAAAGTTGGCTTTGTTGAATTTTGCCACAGACGCTATAAACTTGTCACGCAATCTAGGCGAGGCAAGCTGTACCACAATGGATCTCGGACGGGGACTGTCTTGTTTAAGCTTGGCTATTCTTGTACAGTTCATTATATCTGACTGATTCAAACTGCAATCTACCACCTTACTCAAATTTATAACAATATCCAATACGTTTTCCTGCTTACTCTCCGGCACACACTGAATTTCAATATTGTTAGAACGTGCCTGTTGTTCGAGTTGTTCTACTTTCAACTTTAGGTCATTTACGGCAACTTTCAACATATTGTTGTCATCCTGAACGACCTTCACAGCCTCCTTCACAGTGACATGCTCTCTCAAAAGTTCATCATATTTGCAGCTTAAAAAATCCATTGAATCTCGCATTTTGTTCATTTCAGTCTCCAGGGGTTTCAGCTTCCTATCCAAACCTTGAGAAACCATGTCACTGAACTTCTCCACCAATCTGTCAAATTCAGAACTAAGTGTATCCTTTATAATATCATGCACATCTTTTTTGGTAACCGCTGTTGCATCAGTATCAGGTTCTGTAATCTCAGGTGAATTGAACGCTGGTCTCTTACTTCCTCTTGAAGTTGTTACACTTCGCACAGGAGTATCATCATTTTTAGTGGGATTTTTATGCGGTTTGCACATTAAACATTTCCACAGCGATGCGGATTTAGATGAAAAAGAGCTTTCATCTTCAGCAATACATGCGAAATGGTAATTCTGGTTACATCCACTACATCTAATAAAGCTCCTCTTATCGTTATCGTTACCATAGGGGCAACAACCCCATTTATATTCACTCATTATCCACAAAATGTAATACCAACAGCAGCAAAATGTAATTGAACCGAATTCCCGTAGGCAGTATAGAACAATCTCCAATGTGTACGCTCTGTTATATTTATCTTTGGACAACTTACAAACCTAGTAGGCATCCACAGCGTCAATTTTAACCACTACCTTCATCCGAACACGGTCGATAATATCACTGCGCAAACCTCGTGACTAAAAGGTCTTAAGCGCCGTGAAATCCGCGTCGCTTACGCGTTCTCGTCAACACTGCGAGTCTATGATGCACTTAATGGTGTTTTCTTATGTTATGGGGTATAGTGATTACTTTCCTTTGAATTTACACACTTCACTATGTTTACTATGGTTAATATCAACTAGTTGGAAATTTTCAAATAGAAATACTAGCTTTAACTGGCTTAAATAATTTTACAAATAGGAAGACAATTAATTACGTGTAACTTTGCTCAAGCAATATTGTCAGATTTCGTGACAGACAAGAATAGAATGTATGACATCCCGTCAGCGTGACGTAGACGCAGTACGGGAAGCAAGGTACATGACGGCGACCTGCGCTGCCGCATGCGTCCTCGCCGGTACTCCCGTGGGACATCGAAGCCGAGGTCCTGGCGGAGATCCACGCCTACCGGCGGGGAATGAGAAACAGAGGCGAGCACCGCGCTCCCCAAGAGGTCGAGCGGGTGCGCCGCCTCGCGGCGTAGCGCATGCGGGACCGGTGGAATGGGCGATCCGTCCTGTCCTCGTAAAGTGGGTGAGCCGGTCCCACGGGCCACTGTCGGACCACCTTGTGCAGGTGCTGGCCGGGCACAGCTGCGTCGGTCACTACGTCGTGCCACGAGTGTGGTGCTGTGTGTGTGTGTGACGGAGACAATAGGGCAGGACCTCTCGCTGCCGGGCGTGGTTGCCACCATGCTCGGTAGCGATGAGTCCTGAGAGGCGGTAGCCTCCTTTTGCGGAGAGGCTATGACGCAAAAGGAGACCACGGAGCAGGTGCACAAGGACACAGCGGACGCGCACTCGCTTCTCGCCTGATCCCCTAGTGAGTCCAGCGGACTCTGGTCAGGGATTCCGGAGCCTGCATTGCACGAACTCACTCGTCTGAGACCCCACTGCGCCAACTCAACCGACGAAAGGTTAACCCAATGGGGTTTTAGTGGTGTAGGCCCTCCAGTCTGGAAGTAGAGTCTCCACATAATCCCTGAGTCTCCCTGGGCTCAGGGGTATCTATAAAGATTTCCCCCCGTCAAAAAAAAAGTACGGAAAGGAAGGTCGACTGATTTACCAATCGCACGCTCGATACGGCACTCCCCCACCGTCCCTACCTGCACCCAACCACCAAATAAAATTAAAATGCGTTTCTAGAAAATAGGAATGTACGAAATTTGTTGTTCGATTTATTTTATTAGTGATTTTGGTGCTGTTTCGGATATAGAACGAGCTCTGTAAATATGGCGAGAATGCAAATCAACATATTGTAGAGGAACTTTGTTAGAACATAATTTATGGCCGTTTCACTTTTCTTCATAACACATATCTATTCATCTCTGTATCAATAACTCAAAAGAACTAAATGCTACTGATTCTTGACGTTTCATATGTTGTTCCTTTCTCCTTTGACAGGTAGTGAGCATTATGAAATTTAAGTACTTATTAAATGTACAAATAATGTTTCAAATTTATTAACACAAATTACAGTGAATTACTATAACCATGAAATAATTAAATTATAAGAAAAATAAGCCATAATTAAAACTTGCAATGCAATTTCATCGCACATTCTCCGTGGTACATCCTGTAGAATATACCTATTAATAAGAAACTAAATCTGTACAGAATTGTATAAATTGGTTCTGGACAAGGTGTTCTGGGTAGTAGGCCTGGGTACTATAGTGAATTCCCTAGTTTAAAACCAGGTAATGGTATCGTAGTACATTACTATTATCATTATAAATATAACATCACGTAGCATTTCGCGACTCGTATAATCGATGTAGGCAAAAACCGACAGGCTAAAATGAGACTGGGCTTGCCATATCTGCCTTATGCAGCGAGAGAGGTGAGCAATTACCATTCAATAGGTGCCACAAGACGAAATGATTTAGCCTGAGATTGATAGTGGACAGAGAGAAGTCCGAGGTGAGGCCATTCCCCAGCGTTTAACTAAGTATTTTTTGCATTTAAATAGTAGCTTTGTTTTATTTTTGATGATACCCAACAATACGGGACGACCAGTCATGCGCCTGGTGGTAAGCGAGACGCCTATCGATGACAGTTGCTCCAGACAGAGCTTTAAATCGCAAATATCTGCGGGGCATAACAGTGCCCCTCAGATTGCATCTGTCTGTAATTTCACCAGCACCCTTAGCCTTGAAAACCGGAACGCACTAATGTGAGCGTTAGAAAAACGTAAAGTGGCAGTACTTCCCTGGGCGAAATCATTAACAAGGAGCTCTACTGGTACTAAAATTTCAAATACTTTCTTTTTCAGTGTAGTGTACCATAACATCATTTGCAGGAGAAATTCAAGTTTGGTCTCCTGCAAACGTTCTGCCAACTTTGCTGTAACTGCGGAAAGTCCAGTCCTAAATTGTAAATATAGATAAATGTAAATGTACCTTAAATTTACATTCGATAAATTAAAACACCGTTCAACCCACAAAGTCAATGGCACATCAATTATTTATGCATCAGACTTTACCGACTGACGATGGTCAACAAAAACAATTTTTTGAGAAGAACATTGCATCAGTCATCAAGTTTTGATTTTTATTTGATTTGATCGATTTTATAAAAAAAAAAAAATATTTGCGATAATCATTACATAGACACATACGTAGGTTATTAGGTTATTCCATTAATTCGTTCATTGATTTAAATATAGTTGTGTGTAAGTTTGTTCAGCATACATTTCGATATTATTAGGCCGATTGCGATAAAAGTTTCTAGTACGTGGGGCGCGCTATAAGTTTCCGGAATGAATAAGAAAAAAATACTACAAGCGGTCAGAAATGAATTTATTGTTTCTCAAAATATTCTCCGTTAGCGTTAATGCACTTTTTCATACAAAGGAACGAATTTTGAAAACATTTATGCCACTCCTCCGTGACAGTCTCTGAAACATATTCTTCATACTCTTCGACAACCTCTTCAAGTGATGAAAATCGTTGACCACGTAACTGGTTCTTAATTTTTGGAAATAAATACTTTATTTACTTTTATTTTTTTGTGACTTTTCACAAAATGCCTGGTCGAGACTGTACGCGGGATGGCTCATAAGGTCGACATTGTTCACCTTCAAAATTCATTTGTCTGTCTGGCCGTACGAGAACTGGCATTATCGTAGTGCTAGATGATACGGTGTTTAAGGTTATTTTTACGGAGTTTCTCAATAACTTTCGACAAACAAATGGTCGTGTACCAATAACTATTCATGGTACAACGATTCTCCAAAGCAACAGTAGCCACGTGTCTAGTTTTATTAAAAAAAAGAAGCAATCATCCGCTTAGAGGCACTTTGCACGCGCGCCAGTTTGGTTAGTTTCGGCTCATCTCGAAAGACCCATACGCTCGATTAATGCTTTGTTTTGTGATCGCAACTACAAATCCATGTTTCGTCACCTGTTACTATGACTCACATCAAATTTGACGCCCCTTCGTTGAATCTAGTAAGCATGGCATTGCACCAAGTGAAACAATCCGTTTTTTGAGCCTCAGTCAAATTGTGTGAGATCCACCGATAGCACAGCAAATATTTGTGTAGTATTGATTGTATTTGACTCATGCCTATGCCTAAAGATGCTCGAATCTCATGGTATGTCACACGCCTGTCTGTTTTGATCATACGGCGCACAGCATTGATATTTTTGTTCACAGCAGTGGACGGGCGACCATCACGAAATTTGTCATTGAGATTCACAAGACTGCGTTTGAATTCTACAAAACAGCTATAAATAGTCGTCTTGCATGGTGCTTAATCGCCAAAAGCAGTTTGAAGCCGAGCGAAGCTCCGCTGAGCTGTTAAATTACACTTCGTAGTCGTAGAAAATCATACTACGAAAATTTTCACGAGTTAAATCCACGGTGATGTAGACAACCAATTTCTAAAATGACGGCACAATGTAAAAACAAGTGACAGTCAGATGAAACAAACTGTATTCTACAGCCAAAGAGTTCCATTTTCAAATGTTGTAATTTGTGGTTGTCTATGTGTATGTCTATGGCACCCGCGATACTTTTACCCCTGGGAAACCCCTGGGTTTCCCAGTGCGGGGATATGAGTATATTACGTTATCACACGTAACACGACGACTTGTGGATTGTTCTTTAATAAATAAATATAAATTGATAAATCGATTTCGCATTCAGGTATCTACCTGTAGCGATCTCGCTACAGAGACAATATGTACGTATGAGGGCTTAACGATGCTGACCTAATGTAATTTAACTGCGATGCTCCAACACAGTCTATGCTGGTATACCTCGTGTCCAAACACCTGCACGTGGAAAGATCTATACCTAAACGGTCACAGATATTGCAATCTAGTCACCAATATACTTCAAGTCGAATATAGTATAGTCCTTCCAATGCTCATTGGCTTTGGCAATTTCTCACTGCTACCTCTCAAACCCATGAAGATCGTTCCGCCAAAGCCTTGTTCTGGACCAGCTTAGTGGGATAGGTACAATTTCTCCCCCGCTGAACAGAATAAATAGTCCTTAATTAAAAAAAGTTTTGACATAATAAAGAAAAAACAGTAAGAAACGCTAATTTACTGAAAAATCCACTTTGTTTTTAACAAATATATTATAAATGTATAACAGTTTGTCCTCTGTTCTATCCATTTTATAGATATTATATGAAATATGTATTTATGTATTTATATAGTCCGTAGTAATTAAATATTTTTGCTCTTTTTTATTATTATAATTATTATTTTATTACATAATTTAATTTTGTTTTGTTGTGCACGTAAACACGTTAAGCGAGTTTTGGTCTGCAGGAAGAAATTTCTTATAGAAATAAGTAGTACCTTTTGTTTGTGTTTTCCGTTTTACCAAATGCGATTTGTGTTTTCCTGTACAATAAATAATTAAATAAATAAATAAAATAAATATATTCATCTTCTTATCGTACTGGTGGCATACACGATAATGCTTGCCGTCGTAATCAAGGGATTTGCCAATCGCCGTACGACAATATGTTTGAAATTTTAGTAACAATAAAGGTCCTAGTGAATGAGTTCGTCCAGGGAAGTACTGCCACCTTACCTATTTCTGCCGCTAAGTTACTGCGTTCCGGTTTTGAAGGGTAAGGCTGCTGATGAAATTACAGACAGGTGGAACTTTGGCAACAAACATATTAATAATATGTGATAATATAATAAATAACAAATTATGTGCCAGACAACCACACTAATTGTCAGGTCTCATATTAGAAAGAAAAATCCCTGTATTATGAGTACAGTCAAGAGCACATCAAGCTTGAAACTTTAGACTTGGACCGTTCGAAGTGAAACGGAGCAAAAAACAAACTTTTCTCTCACACGCGTCACACTTTTTGTGCTGCACTACGCGTTACTTGTTTGTGTGTCGTATGGTGACTGCAAAGTAACAAAGTGTGCGTGATAGGCTAGTCAAGCAGAACTGGTTATATAGAATTGGCATAAATAAGCGAAAAATGATAAAAATATAAAAAATAAATTTGATAATCTGAGAGTTTTGTGAAATGTTTCTAATTTTAAATTAGCTAACTTTTTCTCTTTGGCATTATAATAATGTTATGTAATAAAATACTACGGAACTACGGAATTTTCTCTAGGTCACTTCCCAGAGCACCCAGACTAGAACCAAATTAGTCCCACAATGTGAAACGGGTCGTGTCGGGTGGGTCGTCATATTGAGAAAAGGATAATTTTTTTTTGCTATCAGTACCCAGTCAATTTGTCAGTACAGCCTGCCACACTGTTAATCGTAACGTATTCGTTAATTCGACTCATTGTCAAACGGACGAAGTTCGATAAATTCTATCGAAATGTTAATCGCGGCTCGGTAATGTCTGTTTCATGTTTCAATTTGTTTGATTGGCCCGAAATAATAATGCCAATATATTCGTGTGATAAATTATAAGGTTTCTGATTGTTTAAATTGTGTTTAATATATTGCGAAATTGTGACAGATTGAGCTTTCAATTGGGTGGAAATAAGTAGGTCAAATTTATAAAAGTAAATGAATGGCTGAATTTAAAGAATTCAACAATAAATTCAATTCAATGCAATCGATTTCAATAATAATATTTCACAACAGAGTGTAACACTTTTTTTTAAATAAAATGTGAGTGCGTATTTGACCTCCATCTCACCTGATGGAAATTGACGATGAGGTCGACGATGGAGCAGGCACACCTACACCATGCGTATTCACTCTTGAAAAGGCCCAAGTTATAACGTTCAGGGAACAAGTCTGTAGGCAGGGAATTTCACTCCATAGCCGTACGCCACATAAACGTGGAATCGTAACGCTTCGTGCGAATCTTTGGAATATCCACAACATAGAGGTGGAACCTAAGCCTACGTCTAGTCCCCCAGTGATGGAAAGGGGAAGGCGGAATTAAATCGTGTAATTCCATTGCAAACTCTCCGTGTAAATTTTTCAACAAGGCGTTGGTTAAAATTTATAAACCTAGGTGAACTTTTAGAGCAGAATTAGGTACTAGAAACAATTTTATATGACAATCTATGATTATACCATTATTTCTTTACCTTAACTGCCTCCGTGGCCGAACGGTTACCATGCCGGACTGCCATGCATTTATATGGTCTACATTTATTTCTCTCGTAAGTTTGGGTGTAATTTGTGATTGTCTATGCGTGTGTCCTTGGCACCAGCGACACAGGGTTTCCCTAGTGCTGCTAGCGGGGCTGTGTTGAGTGTGTGGGTTATTATAAAAAAAATCATAAGTAAAATTAAGGTATGATCGCCTTTAATTGCATGACACTGCATTTCAAAGTAATAGTCTGAGGACAGAGCACTAAAAAGACGACTTCTAAAGTTCGTGGAATCACATCTATTTGCCAAGTTTTATTGAGATCAGATACCGGAAAGCGCTAAATAATTTACTACCCTTACAGGTGGAATATTTTCTTCAAATTGAAATGAGACTGGGAATCATTATAATCGGTTATCGTGTAACATACATACAAAAAAATCGATAACTTCCTCTTTTTTACAAATATATTATAAATGTATAATAGTTTGTCCTTTGTTCCATCCATTTTATAGATATTATAATATGAAATATCTATTTATGTAAGTATTTATATAGTCCGTAGTAATTAAGTATTTTTGCTGTTTATTATTATTATTATTTTATTACATAATTTAATTTTGTTTTGTTGTGCACGTAAACACGTTTAACGAGTTTTGGTCTGCAGGAAGAAATTTCTTATAGAAATATGTAAGTAGTACCATTTAAAAATCGGTTATCGTGTAACATACATACAAAAAAACGATAACTTCCTCTTTTTTAAAATCGGTTAATAATAATAGTAGTTATATTTGGTCGATTATTTGACAGATATATTATATGATTGAAAAAATACGCAATGGTGTTCTGAATAAAGTAGCTAATTGCATAAATGCAATCCGCGATTTTATTCTGAACACCATTGCAGAAAGACAGGATGTGCCATTTTGCGCTTAGCCTGTGACAAGTCTTGTTTTATTTTTAAAGTTTTTACTGTGAATTTCATTCCGTGACACGATAGGTGCGAGTATTTTGCTGAATGATTCACAAAATGAGAGTAGTAGTAGTAGTAGTAGTGTTTATCACCTGTGGGGTGGCGAATGTAGTCAGCATGTTTTAAATTCACACAGAAACTGGTTACAGGAGTTATCTTATGAGAAGAAGGAGGAAATTTTAGTTAAATGAAGCAAATACTTGTAGCTTACTTGTTAAAGGTTAATAGCATTCATATCCACACCATTACAACACATCACACACGCATACACAGTTTTCATTTTCGATATTTACTCACGCGCTGCTTTTCTTTTAAATAAATTATTACTATTTATTATGAAGAACATGATGTTATCATTTTTTTTGTTTTCAAATACAAGTGGAGCTGTTTTGGAACCAGAATATACATTTCAGCTGAAATTATCATCACGTTCACAAGATCTCTTGTTTGTCGTCAGCGTCCTAATTCTTGTGTTCAAATATAATTTCCTTAACACGGTTGTTTGTTTAATGGTTGCCACGCTGTTACAAGGATGAGCCACCGCATATTCAATACCTTTAGCTCACTACCTAATCTATATTAGCGATCTCAAAAAGCTGAGCTGATGAAAGTCGCCCATCTCCGTCAAAGCGAATTCCAATCTCGAGCATCGATTGTGTGGTACAGCACTCGGTTAATCAGTAATCTACGGGTACATCTCTGCCCTCTATGGTAAGACGACTCCGCTCTGTCTTCAAAGGCTTGTTAGCGCGAGCACAAAAATGAATATATAAGTCCTCACATTACGTCGATCACCATATTTTGCACCTTGGCAACAATCGGCACTGTAGCAACCTCATCTTCTGTAAATTAGTTTTAGTAGCGTAATTTTTTTTACCTAGAGATATACCAGGGCGTTGCTTGCTGGGAAGACCTAATTAATGCCAATAGCTAATGTAGTTGCCGCTGCTAAAGCATTGTTATCTAGAGCGTTAAGCGTTCAGCTTTAGTATTCTGACCATTCGCTGAAATATGTGGTGGAGACGTTGCCACTATGGAGTATAATTATAAATAAACATTAAGGTTTCTAAAATATTTTTAAAAAGTTATTCGTCACCATCATCGGTTAACATTAATTAAGGACGCTACAAATATACCTCGATATGTAGATATTCCAAGTATAACTCTTCTCACATAAACACCCATTAGAGGATACATACATTTTTCACAGGGATAAATCATCCCGAATCAATTTTGCGTCTATCCTGTCGTGTGGAGACCGTAACCCGTCAACGCAACATGTCGTCCGCAGCATTTTCTTAATTGAACAAGTTGTTGGGATAATGAAACTCTATTTGTCGTCGAGGTTCACCATTTTTCATGCGTATTAAAAAAAATTATCAGCACAATCACAAAAATTACGTAAAAAAATCCCTGAACTTTCGATACCTGAACCAGAGGGCTCTAATCAAACCAACCGGGGCGAAATAAATTTAAAATAGTTCGACCCTAAATTGGTATGTTGAACGGAAAATCAATCCAGAACCACATTGGTAAACAACTAATCCACCGTCATTCGACAGGATCTTATATTTCAAAGATCCATGAGAGCCTGGTCACACTGGTCGTGTGGTCGGAGGTTTTAATTAACTTGTTAATCTGCAGTATCCTTAACGACCTCAGTAGTCCAACGGTTTGCACTGTGGGCACTGCATGAGAAAGCCAAGGGGTGTTTTCTCGGTAGGAACGATTTGGGAAAAGAACTTTTCTACATTGCTTCTGGTCTGGGTGTTCTAGAAAATGCGACGGAGTGAAGTCCATTGCTTTGATACTCATAGTACAGGGAATTCTCTAGTTTGAGGCTATTGGTGTGGTTGCCTGCCTGCATTACTATTGTTGGCGCAAATTTTTCTGGCATGCTATTTTTCTTCTGGATATTAAAGGGATATGGTCAATAAAGTTTTTCAAAGTACTAGTGCTATCACTTTTTCAATCTTTGTCCAACCGTTAATCACTTTTGCATTACATATACATAACACAAATATGAAATCTTCAACCTTTTCTGATACATCCACATCTAAAAGACCTCCAATCATTTACATATCGTTTCAGTGAGCGTCCTTTGGGTCGGCTTATAGAGATGCGCGGTTAATAATGTAACAGCAAAGAACACGTTTGACTTACAAGGCATAACCAGTTTGTCAATTCCATAAAGGTCTCCCAGGCACTACAAACGATAATTTATAACTGAAAAACTACTTAAATAATCTGTCTAAAGTTTCATTCAGTCAGCGATAAACAAATTGACATTAAGTGTTAAATCAAGAAATGTATCTATAACAGACATGGTTAGCAGGTACCGAGGCAACATACCTAAGCTGTGCGCAGTGTAAGTTTTAATCACTAAATTATTTTTTAATAAGGAATAAAAGAAGATTTCCGAAAGAAATTTATAAGGCGATAGTGAATAGACAAGTTAGTGAGGATCGATCAAGGCGAACTTACCATAATGAAATTGATGACGTAATAAAGAAAAACCAGGTCAAGAGTGTGCTTAACCGATGATCATGTATGAAAGCATTGATGCGTGTCGATGAAGCGAAATGTATAACAGGAATCGAAATACTGTTATCTCTCTCTCTCTCTGTCTACAGCGTAGAAAGGGCGTGAAGTAAATGTATTTAAATCATAAATAAATTGTACAAAACTAATTTCACCTAACTTTCAAAAAACATTGTTTTTGAAAAAGTCACCTTCTGAAAATGTATATATTGCCTTAGTTTTTCACTAAATCAGGATTTTTAACATCTGCAATGGCTATATCATACTATATTTTATAATCACAGATACAGTAAAACGTATGTAGCAAGAAAATATTGAAATTCTTGTCAAAAAAATCAGTTAACATTTCATCTCCATGCTATTTCTAATACACGTTGCTCTATTTTCAGTTTAAATAAACTCTTTTAGGATCTCTTTTAACTTTTCGGATCTAAATCGCGTTTAATTGTTTTTCAAGCAAACCAACATTTTTCGGGCCCTTTATACAGGGTTATTGCTTCAGGCAAAAAAATCGCATTAGTTAGTAACCCTGTGTCGCGGGTGCTATGGAAACACACATAGACAACCATAAATTACACCCAAACTCACGAGATAAATAAATGTAGGCCATACAACCATTTCTCCCGGCCCGGGAATCGAACCTGGGACCTCTGCGTGGCAGTCAAGCATGGTAACCGTTCGGCCACGTAAGCAGTTTAAGTTTTATGATGTTAGTAGTAGTTCTGAGAGGTTGTTAGTATTTTAAAAATAATCCTGTATATGATCACAGCTGACTGTGGGACCTATAAAGAGCCCGAAACGTTTGTTTGAAAAAACAAATAAATGCGATTTAGATCCGAAAAAAATTTCATTTCCTATCTTAATACAGGTGTTTCTAAGGCAAAGGGTACATGTTAAACATAGTAATACAATCGTTAATCTTCAAAAGTGAATTCCCCCGTGCACCATACGTTTAACATAATAAATCGATTGTTATGACGCCGTGTCGTGATGACGGAACGCCGGTCAGGGACCATTGTTTACGGTGTTCAGTTTAGTTCATAACTTACATGACGTGTTATATGATGGATTGTGCTAGAAAATTTAGTGTGACTACTAGGACAAATGACAAATTTATGACATTGGAAGGAATAAAGAAAAGGAGTCAATAAAGTTCACTTGCCCCTGGCAACTCAACAGGCAAATAAACCTTATATCACTTTTAAATATCAACTCTCGTTTGCACTGAAATCACGAATTAGAAAGGTGAAACAGTACAACAGTACCATAACAGTACAGTATATTCCAAAAATATTCTGTATTTGTCGTAATAAAGACAATATCTCTAACTATGGGAGGTTGTTCCATTCGGTGGTGCAGGAAAAACAGCAAAACATCTAATTACAAAACAAACTGAATCACATCTCATCGGTAATTAAATATTAAATA
>NW_020653731.1:8564470-8564935 GCF_003589595.1 Hyposmocoma kahamanoa
CTCTTTGTTTGTAGACATAGGTATTTAAAAGTTTTGAGCATCGGATAGAAATGGATTTATAATTGCACGCTCCATAAAAGACAAATCTTGTCGGTTCTTTTTCTAAAATTAATGCATTTTGAAAGCAATTACTGAGCGTGTTTTAAAAAAAATATAGCTTATCTACACACATAATCCGTCTATGATAGGTTCAAAAACTGCAAATTACGGCCAGCTTATAGATAATCTGTTTTGTTCATGTTTTGTTAGAACAAATTTCTTATCTGTGAACATGTTATTATTGCTACTTACTAACATCAAATCCGATTTTATTATTACATTCAAATTTCTACATCTTTGAAAAACAAAACAATTTGATTCGACCTCAATTCTAGTATCAGACGAGATGAAATTTTATTCGAAATGAAATGTCAATAGCAAATACACACATCAAAAGTGTCTAGGGATCAAGTACGTTTAAGAGTA
>NW_020653731.1:8639935-8674517 GCF_003589595.1 Hyposmocoma kahamanoa
GGTTTTGGACACACAACCAAATATTGCAAAAGAAATGTTGTATGTTCAATCTGTTCTCAAGAACATTCATATAAAGATTGTACCAATGTCGATAAGCCTTTATGTATCAATTGTAAAGGAGAGCATATTGCTGTGGCTAAAATATGTCTATTAAAATAGCAAAAAATAATTTAAAATATAGCTAAAATTACAAATAAAAACACGTTGGGTGCTTATTTCCCAGCCTTAACTCAGAAATTTGCCAAAGTAGTGAGTTCTTCTCAATCTCAACCACAAAAAAAAACAAACAAAGACTCATTGAGTGATGTTATAAATAACGAAAAAATACTTAATGCTATTATACACTATGTTAACTATGTTAACACTTTGTTATGTTTAAACAGTAAAGAAAATAACTTACCAATTAATAAATCTACAATTAAAGAGGCTTTCATTAAAAATTGAAGTGATAATCATGGCAAGTAGAGGTTGCTTAAAGATTGTACAACATTGCAGAGTTTAAGACCTAAAACAGCCCTTCTTAATCAATTTTTGCACAAATTCAATGTAGATATTTGTATTTTAAATGAAACTTGGCTAAAACCCTCAGATTTTGTTTGTTTTAGAGGTTACAAATTAATTCGTAAAGACAACAGAAATGATGGCAACACCACCAGGCAAGGTGGTGTTGCCATTTTATGTAGGAACGCAATTAAATGTTCCGAAATTCCCATTGTAAGCAATGATAGTATTCAGCCAGTCCTATCCGTAGCCATAAAAGTACAAACAACAGATAGGTCATTTACAATTTTGGGTGTGTATTGTCCACCACGTAAGGGTCGTTTTCCAATTTCTGTTTTAAGAAGCATTTTATGTTCACTGCCAGCTCCTATTTTAGTTATGGGAGATTTTAACGCACGACACGGCCTTTGGTTCAGGTAATATTAATCCTAGAGGAACAAAAATTATTGACCTGTTAGATGATTTAAATATGTGTATATTAAACACTGGTGCATCAACCACAGTCAATCGTCCTAATGAATCAGTTTCAGCTATTGATATTGCATTTAGTTCTTCAACTTTAGCCGCTTCAGCGGAATGGTCAG
This sequence comes from Hyposmocoma kahamanoa, assembly GCF_003589595.1. Lineage (NCBI taxonomy): Eukaryota > Metazoa > Arthropoda > Insecta > Lepidoptera > Cosmopterigidae > Hyposmocoma > Hyposmocoma kahamanoa. Next base: position 8,641,021 of record NW_020653731.1, read on the forward strand.
TATATTCTGATGATACTTTGGGCAGCCTGCACTTCCCTACTATAGTTGATTTAACCATTACAGTCGATCGATATGAATATTCACAATGTTTTCAAAAATTTTTATATAAAAAAGCTGATTGGGTAGAATACACTAATAAATCTCGTTGTCTTTTTGAAGAGTTGTTAATCGAAGAAAATGCTCTTGAAGCATATGATTTTTTTTGTAAAATCCTAATTGATTTACGAAAACAATTTATTCCGGTACATAAAATAATTAATAGTGGGCAAAAAATTCTAAAACCTGTTCCTTGGTGGAACGATATCTGCGCTAATGCGGTAAACCAGAGCAAATTAGCACTTTATAATTATAGAAGATATCCAACAATGGAAAATTATGTGATTTACAAAAAAAACGATGCACTCAAAAAACGAACTATTAGAGAACAGAAAATTTTATGTTGGAAACATTTTTGCACCAGTTTCAATAGAAAAACGCCTATCAGTACAGTTTGGAAATTAGTTAAAGTCTTTAATAAAAAAATTCAAGTCCAAAATCCAAAACTAACGGTTTCATAAACGATTTTTTAGATAAAATTGCATCAAATAGATCATCTTGTAATAATGACATCGAACAACTTAATGATTTATTTGAAAGTAATGACTTAAACGTTCATTTAAATTTGCCTTTCTCTGAAGAAGAATTTCATTTATCCCTAAATAATAAAAATGACACCACACCTGGTATAGATGACATTCCATATATTTTAATTAAACGTCTTCATCGCTCAGCTAAATTAGTATTGCTGAAAATTTTTAATAATCTATGGCAATGTAATGAGATACCTGATACATGGAAAAATATTGCCGTTGTTCCTATTTTAAAATCGGATAAATATCCAAGTTTAGCCGACTCCTATCGACCAATATCATTATCTTCATGCATGGGAAAAATATTCGAAAACATGTTAAAAAATAGATTAGAATTATATGTAGAATCAAGGTATATTAGACCTCCTGATCAATTTGGATTCCGTAAAGGTCGTGGTACTTTAGATAGTTTGTTGAAATTTGGTGGTGACATACAAAATGCTTTCAATAATCACAGTTATTTGATTAGTGTGTTTTTAGATGTTAGTGGTGCATTAGATAATGTCGATTTATTCAAATTGGTCAAAATTCTACATAGCTATAATATTCCTGGCAAAATATCTAAATGGATTTTTCATTTTTTTTATTCTCGAACAGTTTATGTTAAATTTGATCATACTTTATATGGCCCTAAGAAGGCATTTAAAGGCGTAATGCAAGGAGCAACACTATCACCTCTGATTTATATATCCCTGTACATATCAATATAAAACATTGTTCTGTAAAAATAAGTTTAGTTGAGGAAAAGAATTTTCTAGGAGTAGTATTCGATTCAAAAATGCTTTTTGGTTCCCATGTTAATAAAATAGTGTATAAAATGCAAAAAAGTGTAAATATAATGCGCCATTTAGCGAGTGTAAGTTGGGGTATGGTCCCCAAACTTTTAAATATCATTTATAAGGCAATTGTTACAAGTCACTATGATTATGGTTTAATAGTTTTTGGAAAATTTTTGAGCCCATCCCTATTTCGAAAATTGGAAGTCATTCAAAACAAAGGTCTTCGGATCATAACTGGTGCAATATGTTCTACACCCATTAATTCTTTAGAGATAGAGGCTGGTATATGTCCAATTGATGTAAGACTTCAATATCTTACAGAAAAATTCACAATGAAAGTTTTAGCCAATAGGCAATATTTTTGTTTGTTTGAAGATTACAATTTATTACAAGGGGAACATATTAATGAGTTAAAAACACAGTGGGTACTTAGTACTTTGGAAATCCAGCTTGTGAGTCCTGTGATCTGCAAAGAAAAACTTCTAAATAATGATGAATTTCTGTTGTATATTAGTAACAAGAAGCAACAATATCGGAATATTTACACAGATGGATCCAAAACCAAAGATAACGCTAAAGCTGCCTATTATGATTCGACTGCTAAATTTGGCCGCTGCTTTAATCTGGACAAGAATACTTCGATATTTACAGCTGAAGCTTATGCTGTATATGCGGCGCTTCAATATTATAACATCAATCACTCCTTTTTCCTGACCGTAACTGATTCCTTAAGTGTACTGAATTGCCTGGAGAGTCATAAAATATCTCACAAAACTAATATCTATATCATTAAAATCAGACAATATTTATATGAAATTAAATATAAACGTATAGAATTTATATGGGTGCCATCACATTCAGGAATAACGGGAAACGAAGTTGTGGATAGTCTAATGAAAATTAATGTACCAAACATTAATGAAATTGATCCATCATCATATTATTATTCACCACCATCAGTTCCTATGACCGATTACTATTCAGTACTGAAAACTCGTATGTTTGATATTTGGTCACGAGATTGGGAATACACGAAACAATTGAAAGGAAAATGGTATGGAGAAATACAGAAGAATATTCCCACGAAACCCTGGTACTTTAACTTAAAATCACCATCAAGAAAATATATAACAACTATCAACAGATTACGCTTTCGACATGGAAAATTCGCAGCTCATTTGAACAGATTAAAACTTAAAAATTCAGCTACATGTGAACATTGTAATACTGATGAAGCCACTCTCGATCACTTACTTCTACATTGCCCTGCCTTCAGTGTGCAAAGACTGCTTCTTATAGATGGCCTACTAAAGATTCTTTATAAATCTTTATAAATTCTTTATAAATAGAAGACATCCCCCGCCTCTTGCCATCTTTACTACAGAATACGAAGACTTATGAACATATATATGCATACATTCTTTCCACCATTGAAGAGATATAGATACCTTCAAATACTTAGAAGAATACATTGAAAGAAAAAATTTTATTTAAAAGATAGAAGAAAAAAAAATTGACGATTTGGCTTGATGGATTTATTCCGATGCCGTAAAACTAATATTAAAAAAAAAGAAAAGAAATTTTGTTGTCAATTTCCAATTTTGACAACTTGAAATTATATTTCTTCAAAATATCCTGGCCCAAAATAAGATGTTCCTCAACATCATCACAACCAGCAAACTTGATGGACATTCCTTTCCACTAATCATCAACGACACTTTGGTGGACGACTGCACATTTATTGGCGTTTCGCCTACTGTACGCAATGGAAAACTTGGAGTATCATCAATATGCAAATGTAACTTTTGTGCAAAACAACGAGAGATTATTGAAACCGAAGCACTAGTATCCACCAACGCCTCGCAACTTACATCATTAATAAAAACAGATATAAAAGGTGCATTATCTACACTAAAACTATCAATTGTATACAAATTTTCTAAATGTTCAGCTGCGCTTTGCTGATATTCACGTTGAGGAGATCCTGACGAAGATCCACTACCATGTGCCCGTGAATACACTTGACGTGGCGTATCCTGCTGCACGATTGGTGCTTGTGGCACTAGATATTCCGACTGTTTAGACTCGGGTCTAACTATCGGTGTAGAGTCACCCTGTGTTTGCCAACAGTGAGAGTGCTCCTTAGGAAAATATACTGGCAATTCAATATTTTGTCGACCCACATCATAACCGTGATTAAATATATCTTCTACTTGTATAATTGTTTTTCTCAACTCCTCTTTCGACAAATACAAGTTACTAGCCAGCATCCATTGAAAATTGGGTATCAAAGATTTCAAGAAATGTGTAATAAACTGAACATCTTGAATATTTGCTTTCGTCGCTCACTTATCTAAACTATAAAAATAACTTGTCAGCGATTCGTTAGGCCCCTGTCGCCTATAATAAAATTCTCGGGCGTAATCTATTTGTGAAGGAAATTCCTCTCTTAGCTTCTGTGCAATTACATCATACGTCGTGTATGAAGAAAAATACGTTTTGTACCATTGTAGAGCTGACCCCTCCAAATACAATGCAAACACGTATCTCTTATGCACATCAGACCAATTATTTAATACGCTGATGGCCTCAAAAAGATTCAAAAACTCGTCTACGTCGTTGAATCTATTAAATGTTTGTGCCGGTATACAATACATACCCCTCTTGCACTTTACACTTGTATCAATTACAAAACAATATTAAATATAAAAATATTTAATATTTTCACGACAGACTTTTCTTCATTGGAATTTTTCCATCATTCGTAAGCTTGCGTCCACCATTTGTAGGCTTGAGTTATATTATATCTCTTCCATTGGCTCAGAGATTTTTCAAAAATAAAATATAAAATTTTTCACATTGTAATTCGCACTTCCATCATTCGTAACCTTATGTACGCTTATGGTGCCTGCACCATTTGTAAACTTGAACATAGCTCGTGTTGCGTAGCGAGAGGTACTTTTATAAATATAAACTGGGATAATCTTCAAAACTTGGTTTATTGTACTTTTTTTACATATTTTCTTACTGAGGTTACGTCTCAATTTCAAAACACATTCTAAATATGAAACTATATTCACACAGCCAATAATTCTATCATAGAGTAGAGCCTAGACTACAGTACACTGACATGCCTTTAAAATTTGTGGATTTTCTTCGATTCCCATGGGATTCCCTCATTAGTTTCTGACTTGGTGACAATGGAACCACCACGAGAGTCCACCGTTTCCACCAAAAAAAATTTTTAAATCGATCCAATTGACAATTGACGGGGAAATCGAAAAAAAAACATACATACAGCCGAACGTATAATCTCCTCCTTTTTCTTCAAGTCGGTTAAAAAAAAGGTGGCAGCCCGGCTTGTATATAGCGTACACACACGCTCGCCATATGCCGTGTACGTATGCGCACATTCGCAAAATCTCGAGGTACACTATCATTGCACTAAATGAGAATAGAGCTGATGATCTTTAAACACAATGAAATATTCACCAACATATAAAATACCAAATTGTAATAATCAATATGGAAAATCCAAGCAAAAGTTCATGGAATTACATCTATTTGCCAAGTTTTATTGAAATTGGTTACAGATTTCTCAGATTATTTAATTTTATTTTAAATTTAATGATGCGCGTGGGTCTTAGGCTAAATATCTATCGTAGTGGAAAAAAGAATAATTTGTGGTTCAGAAAACAATTGCCTTTTATTATTTTAACTAACTTGGACCTGTTCAAGGCGAGAGTGAATAGACATTACTTACGTGATGCTCCATCGTCGACCTCATCATCAATTTTCATCAGGTGAGATGGAGGTCAAATGTCACACTTACATTTGAATAATAAAAAAAAATACTAAGCAGCGTGTGTGGATTAATTACTAATAAAATTAAAACTACATGCCAAGTTCTTAGATTTTCGCGATTGTTACACATAGGAAATGAAACTATTTTTCCGAATTTTAATCGCGTATATTTGTTTTCTCAAACAAAACATCAACCGTGACCATGGCACCTCTAAAGGGCCCGAAACGTTGGTTTGTTTAAAGAAACAAATATACGCGATTTAAATTCGGAAAAATAGTTTCATTTCCTATTAAAACTACAGTTTCTTTGTTTTATTTGTTGTCTTCAATGTCATCTCGTACTCGAGAGCCTATCACAAACATACCTAAAATAATTGTAGTTTATGATCTTTCAGGGTTTTTCGGCTTTTACATAGGGCGCACTATAAGTTTCCGGAACTGGCCACTTAACTAAACAATATTTAAAAAGTAATTACAACATTTAAAAATGGAACTCTTTGGCTGTAGAATACAGTTTGTTTCATCTGACTGTTACTTGTTTTGACATTGTGGCGTCATTCTAGAAATTGACTGTCTACATCACCACGGATTTAACTCGTGAAAATTTTCGAAGTATGATTTTCTACGACTTTAAGTGTAATCTAACAGCTCAGCGGAGCTTCTCTCGGCTTCAAACTACTTTTAGCGATGAAGCACCAATTTAAACGCGGTCGTGTGAATCTCAGTGACGAATTTCGTGATGGTCACCCATCCACTGAAACAACAAAAACATCGATGCTGTGCGCCGTATGATCAAAACAGACAGGCATATGATATACCATGAGATTTGGGCATCTTTAGGCATGGGCATCGCAAACGGATCGCGTCACTTGGTGCAATGCCATGCTTACCAGATTCAACGAAGGGGCGTGAAATTTGGTGTATAACATAGTAATAGGTGACGAAACATGGATTTATAGTAAGTTTAGATCCCAAAACAAAGGAACAATCGAGCGTATGGGCTTTTCGAGATGAGCCGAAACCAACCAAAGTGGCGCGCGTGCAAAGTGCCTCTAAGCGGATGATTGCTTCTTTTTTTAATAAAACTAGACACGCGGCTACTGTTACTTTGGAAAATCGTTGTACCGTAAATAGTGATTGGTACACGACCATTTGTTTGCTGGAAGTTATTGGCAAACTCCGTAAAAATAACCGTAAACATCGTACGATCTTGCGCCACGATAATGCCAGTTCTCATACGGCGGAATTTTTGAAGGTGAACAACGTTGACCTTATGAGCCATCCCGCGTACAGTCCCGACCTGGCACCTTGTGACTTTTATTTATTTCCAAAAATTAAGAGCCAGTTACGCGGTCAACGATGTTCATCACCTGAAGAGGCTTTCGAAGAGTATGAAAAATATGTTTCAGAGATTGTCACGGAGGAGTGGCATAAATGTTTTCAAAATTTTGAAAACAATAAATTCATTTCTGATCATTTATAGTATTTTTTCTTATTCATTCCGGAAACTTATAGTGCGCCCCACGTATGGCCGTAAATGACACCTATGAGACATCTATGAATCTTCTCACTCAACCAGTACTTTTACAGCTACCAGAGTCTGAAGTGAGAGGTCGCTGTATTAGTGTAATGTTAATTTTCATTAAATGTCCTGATGATATTGATTATATTTCTTGTGAAATTAAAAACTTTAGATCTCAAAATTTATCGATATGCAGATGAGTTGAAACTTAAACTTAATTAAAACTAAAATTGAATTTAAGAACAGGACCGTAAATATTTTGAAACAGTCGTTAAAACCTATCCATGCTCCCTGGAATAGCGATTTTGCCCTTTCTGTAATATATTTTAGGGTGTAATGTAAGATTAGGTTTGCTTAATATGAGCTTCCACTGGTTTGTTTTTTTTTTCTAAATTCTAATCGACAGTTTGAAATGCCGTCAATGTATGAAATTTATTCAAAAAACAAATAAACAATAAATTTTCATGACATTCTGTTGTTCCTCTATGAAATGGATTACATTAATAAATTGCTTCATTCGGTCCACCAAAAGGAAACATTAGTTAGTTAGTTATTAATAGTAGTACTATTCGAAGACATATCACAATGCTAGTGGAACCAAGACTTGTAGTAACAGGAGACATATTTTACTATTCAAAGCGCAAATTATCGAAATTATTAATTGCATTTTTTTTATGTTTTCAAGCTTTTGGATTGGATTTCGGTTTTACTTCGGTGTTAAAAAGAAAATATCGTTTAATTGTACAGAGAGCTACTCAGTTTGTATCGATAATGATCATTGCGGTAATGTTCTTGTACCTTTTTTTCTTATATCACGATATTTGGTGTTGGTTTAACGCTTTTAAGACTAATGGCTTCATTTTGGTTTTAATCACAACAAAATACAAGGTATATCACTTGATATACGATATAAATGGTATATGCGATTTGACAACCAAACAGATAAAAATATTGAATATCAAAATCATTTTGTACTCCTTAATAACATACACAGTAAAGATTACTATATTTACTATAAGATGCACCTTTGAGAAAGAACCTTATTGTGCAACATTCCATTCGATGTTTCAATATGTTGTCTTTATGGGAATAGTATTAAGTTTGGATATAATTGTTGTGGCGCAATATATTACAACCTATTATTTGAAATGTAGTGTTAAAATGATAAAAGTATTACTGAGGAAACCTAGCAGGAGACTGGATATTTTTAAAAAATCTTACACGGCCATTGCTGATTGCCACGACAAAATCAGACCTTTATACGATTGGATGGTAAGTTTGATGTTATTCGCATATCTGCACATCATGGGCCTTCCTGGAACCAATTAAGATACAAGTGCTTAGTAGCAGTAATACACTTAAAGCAATGCCACCTGACCTATTTCTGCCGCCAAGCAGTAATATGTGAGCATTACTGCGTTCCGGTTTTGAAGGATAAGGGCTCATTTATTCGATATGAATTTCATCGCGCTCACCCCGCGCGGTCGCCGAGCGGAATCCGCGTTGCCGCCGCGCAGCGACCGCGTGCATGTAACTGTCATGGCAAAATACGCTCTATTTGTTTAGCTTTTACGTTTTAACTTAAATGAGTGTGTGACACGCGGGCGAGTCTGGCTTGAATTAGGTCTACGAAACGGCCGCGCGGTTGTATTATTCAGAGGAATTTAAATGTTGTTGCCTAGTAAATAGAACTCAGATTCGCCATTAATGTACATGAAGGCGTGGTAATTGGGCGGTCGCCGAGCGGCGGCCGCGCTAAAACTTGCGCCCCGTGTTTCTAGGCGCTAAGGGTGCTGATGAAAATAAAGGCTCATGGGACATGTCAACCTCCACTTCTTCAACTCCTAAGATCTTCGCGACTTAAAGCTCTTAGTGGCACTGCAAATGCTATGGCATGCTATACGTAATAAACATAAGTAACACCACTTGCCACCAGACACACGATTTGTTGAAAAAAGTTATGGGAAAGAACTTATGACTTCTCAAGGCTATCTATTCCTTTCTAAAAACAACCATAGACTATGAACTGAACAGTGCGATTTTTTTCCTTTTTAAACGGCCAGTATTCGAAAAGTATGTACATACCCAATATAAAATTTAAATTTATTGTTTTAAATTCATAAAATTCTCTGCTCATGACTAAAGAAACCGTCCTAAAATATATGTAACAGATGCACTAACTCTGGGGCGCGTACCTTTACGGAGCGTGTACACGCTAAGAAATTCGACGTATCTGCTACAAAAAAGATAAGAATGGTCTTGTACACGACAAGAACTTTGTCGGATCTAATCACGAAAATATGTCGTGTCTGGGGGGCTACTCTCGACTGACATCCGTCCGAAACAATTATTTTTTTTTTTTTTTTTTTTAATGTTAAATAGTAGGCAAACGAGCAGACAAGCCACTTGATGGGAGGTGGTCATTGTCGCCCATGGACACGAGCAATACCAGAGGCATCACCCATGCGTTGCCGACTCCGGAGAACCTTGTTTACACGTCTTTTGAAGAACTCCATGTTATAGCGCAAGGGGAACACTTCAGGAGGAAGGCCATTCCACATCTTACTGGTTCGGGGAAAGAACGAACGAGATGCTCGAGTGGTCGTGACGTGCCAAGCATCGAGGAAGTGGGGATGGAGTCTTCTCCTTCGGCGGGTCGTGCAGTGGTAAAAGAGTGACGGAGGCACCAACTCAAAGAGTTCGTCTGAGCACAATTACTGTCAAATAAGTAATATTCGACAATATTAAAAGACAAGTATCCAGTATGAAGCTTCATTCTCATCACGCGTCTTTTCATTTGGTCAAGTATTGCTTATTTGGCAGTAATTGTTTCGGACGGATGTCGGACGGAGATCGAGAGTAGACCCCCTGTTTCAAACAAGAAAATGATGAGTATGTACACGATACGAATGCTTTCGGGCAGAAGTGTGTAGGGTAAACGTGTCAGTGCATTAACGAGTCTACTGATTATTTTTCCTTCGATACAAGTGCATTACCATGGCAAGATAAATACGCATAAATCGTCGTTCGTTCCTCTACTAAACTTAGCAGTAAATCATGAATTTTATTAGTCACAATAAAATTAGTGGTGCAACAGTGGTACTTTGCAACACCAGTTCATACGCATAAACGTTCGTTTAGTGACAATAGCAGAGCGCGTCGAGTCAGGGGTAGACAAGATCTTTTTCTTGTCTGGCGCCGAGGTAGTGTACACAGTTCGTGTGTAGAAACGACACGAATTTTTGCTTTCTTTCTTACACTTTTCTTAGCATTGACACGCGCTCTTAAGCTTATGCATGAAATTAAATTGTACAATCGTCTAACATTCTCGCTCACATCTTCACTTTGTAACAGGTTAAGTTCTAAATCTAATAAGAGTAAAATAATTTTGAGAGTCTGTTTTCAGATTATCTTGCAAGTTTTCATAACTGTACCAAAACTAATGACAAATATATGGACTTGCGTGATTATTGTAAAGAACAAGGTGAATACTGAAATTTGTTTATCAAATCACACTTCACGACATTCGACAATTTTTTTTATCCATAATATGATAATTCTTGCTTCACAAAAAAAAATTTTATTTTTTTGCTTCTTCTCTACGTACTTCTTAATGTTATTTTTACCCTCTCAATTTTTCACATTTTTAGCTATTTGTAAGGATTGATCACCAACTTTAAGGGCGCGTTCCCACTATGTCGTCACGTTTTATTATCATTGAACGACTGTCGTGTCTAGCCTGTTCCCATATCACGACTATCTGTCGTAGACGATTTTTTATCGTTGAACGTTAAACACACCGTACAATCAATAGCAGACTGGGCTCTTACTACCGTCTTATCGTAAGTAGCACAAAATTGAATTTAAGTCCTATTTTCTATACGAAGATTCCTCTAAACAAGACGCCGACGCGACGCTTGTTTTTGAGGAATCCTCATGGTCATTTACAGTCAAGAAGACCTGTGTGACCCTTTAGCTAAATACATGAGGTGCTGTATTCAATTCCCCTTAAAATTACTCAAGGTAATAAATAATCTTTTCTAAATTGGTTATGTTCATTCAAACCGTTTTCTTTTTTTTATCACACGCATACCACTCGGCTTGAGGAAGCAGCGTGCGGTTTTTTTTATTCCGTATTTATTACTGTGTCTAAGGCGCGATGCTATAGGTCTACATTTTGTCATTGACAGTATGTATAGTTTTGGATAGTAGTGTGCTGTTATGTGGAACTCCCGGGCGGTAGCTTTTTATATCCGCTAAAACCCAGCGGTTAACTCCACTGAAAAGAGGTGGTGAAGTTACAGCCTCATGAGACTTATCAACCTGTGGGGCTAACTCAGAGTGCAGGCGCTGGCGCGGCGGCGGGTACGAGCGCGCGGGTCTTTGCATCTTCCCTTTCACAGTGCCGAAGCGGCTACGAGCGGGTAGATCCACACATCGAAATCGCAAACACACGCTGGACGCTAGGAGAAGCACTGTGAAAGGTACGGGCGGACCGAGGCAATAAATCTACCCGCACCCGCGTCCGCCTCGAGGCAGGCGCCGGCGCGCGCGGCCACTGTGAACAAAACGAGCGTCTACGTACATTTAATTTTGATTTAGTCGCACCCGCGCCCGCCGCCACTCTGAATAAGGTCAAAGTCTCAAGGTGACGGGCGCAGTGACATTACCCCTCAAATCTTTGTGTTTTCAAGCTCTCAGTGGCGCTACAACTGTTATGATATGAACAGGGACAGGACGATTACCATTAGGCGCAGTCGTCGCCTAATCGTAAACGTGGTTTGTCCCGTCGCTTGGTATAATATAAAAAAAAACACACCAGGATCCGCTTGCGCATACTCCAGGGGTACATGCCTTTAGAAGGTGGCCCGGGGTAGACAGGGCACCGACGAGCTCGAGAGAACTAGAAGACAAGCTTGGTAGTAAGAGTCCCCCAACTGCCCCTTTAATAGATGTACGTAGAGTTCCCTATAGGATTTCCCTGTAGAATTCCGTATAATATTCCGTAGAAATAATTGTGGATGTTTCATGGATTTATTTCTATATTTCTTGTATTTTAAGGGAGAATCGTTCAGTTACATGGGAGAATTAGCATTCGCATTCCTCTGGACATTGCAGATTTGTATACCAGCAATCAGTGTCGAATTATTAAATTCTGAAATCGACGCTACCAAACAATTACTGAATCAAGAGATTCTAGAAGAAAAAGGTATGAGTTTTGTACATAATTAAAATATATATCATATACCACCCATTATTATCCCGCTGCTAAACAATAGCCTCCCTTTCTTTTACCTTCTATCATATATCTTCATATTTCACACACATCGTTTCAAATGTCTTATTTTGAAATATAAATTCCCGTAAAAATAGAAATTCTGCTTCTAACGCTCAACTCACACTGGCGCAGAGTCGAAGCGTCGCGACGCGTCATGTTTTTCGCCTATAGCATATTCATCTCTATTTTTCCATTACTAAGGTACAAATTTTTGTTATGCAAACTTGGAGTTGCGACACTTGGTCGCACTCGAGGGGCTTCGAGTCGCCGCGCGTTACTTGGGCGCAGTGAGGCGTCAGGCGCCGACCACACTGTGATCCGGGCGCACTAATGCGAGGGTCGCGCTTCGATGCGCGTCGCCAGGCGTTGTTGTCGAAAAACAGGACGCGACATGACACGTTCCGACTCTGCGCCAGTGTGAGTTGAGCCTGAAGGTCGACCGACCGAAAATCTTATCGTAACGTAACATTCGCAGCTAGCATATTATGGCGGCACTTCACATGGCCACTGGTTATTGCGTGTTTGATATATTTGACAAACAATCGCCATGTGTAGATAGAATGTGAGACAAAGTATTTGCCATGTTTGCATATTCGACATATACAGCAAACACCAAACACGCATTACCGCGCGTTGGTGAGTTTCTCGACACACATCAAAGGAGTCAAATAGGCACATACGCAAGTGGACCGTCCACACTATGGCCATATTAATTATTTTAACTCCTTATTTGGCTTCATGTGTTAACGGTCTTATTTCTCCAAGCACAATAAATACCCAATAGCCACTTGATGTACCAATTACGTTACGGCATTTGCCACCTGACCATTGTTCGTTTCGTACTCCGCGCTCGGCCATGCTCCGCATTCGCAGTCCAAATGTCGCGTGAGGAAAACGTGATTCTTGGTCATGTGATTTTACCCAATTATGGTGTACTTAAAATGAAGAAAAAAAGACGTTATTAGATTTCAATGTTGTACAATAGCAGAATATAACTGGTGGTTTACGGTTGATAGCGGAGTATTTCAACGCGCGCCTACATTTTAAAATTAATACGAATAAAAGAAGAACAGTCGGAGAAAATTTGACAAATATTTGATCGACGGCAGAGGCATTTTTTCTAATTTTGGGATAAACGTGTATTTAATGCCTATAAGGCTTCAGTTGAAAACCATAATTTAACAGATTCTCTGTAGTACTTACAGATAAATATCTCCATATAAAAATTGTGTGCATAATTACTACTAAATTATTACTTTATTCTTGAATAATTCGTTTAAGACTTTTATTTTAGCCTGTTTTCAGGATTTTATATGATGTGGTAAAGTGCATCGTGTAATAAGTTAGCACATTATTCAGACAATATCCTTAGGTGTATCGTATATTTTTTGTAAGACTTTTAATAGTAAATCCCTAAACCATTTGACCTAAAAACAGTATTTTCCGCTTCACCTCCGGTAACTCGCCTTATATAACACCACGACGCACAGTGGGCTGAAAATCGGCTTTCATAGACTTAGGAACTTTTATTTTAAAGTGTCTCTCAACAAGTACCTCTGTGGCCGAACGGTTACCATGCCGGACTGCCACGCAGAGGCCCCAGGTTCGTATTCCGGGCCGGGAGAAATTTTTGTATGGCCTACATTTATTTCTCTCGTGAGTTTGGGTGTCATTTGTGGTTCTCTATGTGTATGTCCATGGCACCCGCGACACAGGATTTCCCTAGTGCGGGGCAATGTAGAGTGTGTGCGTTATTATTATTATTATTATTATATTATTTCTTTTTTTGCTGGAAATGGATTCGGTTCTGTATTACTATGCTCAAATTTGTCAATCGAGTTAGTTTGACATGAAAACTAATTAGTAATTTTTTTTTTTTTCAAAAATATATTATGGAGCTGATATGAAAAATCATTAAACCTCTGGAACCGCAAGGAAAACCGTAATATCCTTACAGACGTTTATAGTACTAATTTTTTGACATACTTCATACAACGGTAAACACTGCGGATTTTTTTTTAAAAAACATCAAAAAAGGATTTCGGTGACAAGTTTTAATGCGAAAGTTAACAAATGCACATTTTTATAATGTACATACATACCGTTATGACTGTCTCCCGCAGGGGTAGGCAGAGCTTTGAGTGACACAAGGTTACTAAAGTCACGTTAGGAAAATGTTTGGGTTAGGATTCTACAATTAATAAAACCGAGTTTTGTGTAACTTAGTGCACCAAATAATAATATTAAATAATTTATCCAGTACAACAACAACAACAGTAAGGCAAGTACCAAAAGGTGACAAATAAATACAAATTATGGGTTGCACATAATCTGTCAAAAAAGCAAGTGGACAGGCTATCAATCAGTTCCCAAACTAGGGCAGCCCTGTACTTAGGGAGCTGATGACAATCCTCCGCCAGCAAACAGTCTTACTAATATTTTACAACCAGTTAAGGAGACGTGTATACAATAGTGTAAGTAATGACAGGTTGCCAGCCTGTTGCCTACATATAAATATAAGACACTATTAAACCCAATCCCTCAGTCGCCTTTAACGACTTGCACGAAATGATAAGCAGCTAATACATTCTATGCTTTTCGTCTGATTGCAGATCGGCATGAAGCAAATTTTTAATGTAGTTTACTTAATATATTTAAAATAAAATATGTATAACCAAAATAGCGTCCTTAACCAAAGAAAGTAAATCGCACGCATGTTCTTTACGTGTATGCATAGGGTGCATACAATTGTTTAGCAGATAAAATTTAGGTAAAAAGCTAATTAGAGCTTAGCACTTAACAAGAATTATACACCTAGAACCATACAAAATCTTTCTTTCTCTCTTAGATCATCATTTAAAATGGTTGTAATAAATATGGACGTATTTCATTAGATAACTGTGAATACAATGCATTTCGAATTAAATTTTACGGGAACTCGTCAAAATACCGCGTATTAATTAACTAATGAGCCTAAATAAGCGATATTTCAGAGTATGGATATGGTCACAAATTATAATTATACTGCTGGGTAATTAGTTCTAAATACAAGATTTTCAATAGATTTAGATTTTGCCAGAACATTTTTTAGAACTCCCAAATGAGCGGCATATAATTAACATACAATTGCAAATCACTTCACTAATTTTAATGGTCAAAAAGCAACAATAAATAGATAGAACATATGTTTTATATTTAGTATAATATACATTTTTCAACTTCAAACATCTGTGACCATAAATATTACTTTTATAAATAACACTTTTGAAAAAACAAGGCAATGAGGATATTGCGTCCGTTATCGAACACATGCTGAAGAATCCAGAATCAGCTACAAAAACAAATGAAATGCTTAAGAAACTAGATCATACATTTACACCGGAAAAGACTCTAGGTTTGCTTCTTTAATTAAAGCTAACTAAGTGGCAATACATCACGTTACGAGAGACAGCCATTCGAGAAGGTGCTAAGGGTATTTATCTGTCTTACTACAAAGTGCAACAAGCCAAGCTGCAGTGCTATCCTCCGAAGCAATCGATGACTGTGTCCGATTTATCTGCTAAAATTAGTCTTTAAGCATTACTGGATATTACAGTGAAAAGGATCCTTGAAAGTCTTCCTAGCAACGTACAAGATAAGCATTTGACGCTAATATCAAAGTGGGGATTCGATGAAGCAGTGGTCATTAATCACAAAAGGCAAATGGATGACGAAATTAAGGCTCTTATCCATACAAAGTGTAACAATAATACGGTAAGTCATCATCTGATGATGACGATGATTGATGATAAAGTCTGTACATATCTAACTGAAGTTAGATCAAATGCATTTTGCTACTTGTGCTTGGCTAAACCTACGGAAATGAACCGATTAAACACTGTTATATCTAAGACCATGTCAACTGGCGTATATTAATTTGGATTATATTTCACTGCATGCCCGCATTCTATGGAATGCCTTTTACACATCGCGTACCGACTCGATTTCAAGAAGTGGACTGCGAGAGTAGATGAGCACAAGGACCAACATTTCCTTGCAAGGAAAAAAAGAATCCATAATATGTTTAAAGATAAGCTCAATCTTTTGATTGACATAGTACAACAAGGTGCAGGAACAACTAATGACGGGAATTCAGCAAGTAGATTCCTCGAGTATCCCGATAGAACCGCAGCAATTACTGGATTGGATGAGGATTCGGTGCGTAGATTTGCTGTAATTCTAGAAGCTACAACATCTGGGGAGGTAATTGATGTTACTAAAGTTAAAGACTATGCCTACAAAACAGCAGAGAAGTACGTGGAATTATACGATTGGTATCACATGTTGTCGACCGTCCATAAATTGCTCTTACATGGAGCAGATATCATCGCCAGCAATGCAATAATACTAATTGAGAGCCTCTCAGAAGTAGCCTCAGAAGCCTGCAACAAAGATTTTGGAAGGTTTAGGGAATACCAATTCGAGAAAAAGGAGCAGGCAAGCTTCGAACGAGGATATTCTCAATATGCTTGTACTTTCTTCCGACCCTCTCATCAGTGCAAGTAGATCAAAATTAGTGACCAAGAAAAGGCACAATTTCTTCCCCGAAACTCTAGAATTAATTAAGTTTCAGGAAAATCAATCACAATTTTTGGATGTATCCAATCTGGATCCGGATTCTGAACTGGAATCTGAAGAGAGCGATGCAGAAAATTAATTTGCATAATGTTATTTATTATATACATATTAAACATAAGGTATTAAAAGGATACTTTATTGTATTTATACATAATGATTTAAGTAAAGTTTGTTTATTGTAATTTCTTGTTGAAAAAAATCATTTCACCGTGTTGACGAATTTGTTGATGGAGGCATCGTCACGTATGTATAAACGTAAACAAACCGACGTTTCGGGCCCTTTACAGGTCCCATGGTCACGGTTGACTGTTTGAAAAAACAAATATACGCGATTTAAATCCGGAAAAATAGTTTCAATTCCTATGTGTAACAATCGCGAAAACCTAAAAACTCGATATATATATAGGTATATATACTTAAACATTTTAAACCAATGTAATTTGATTAAATATATCTTTTCATTTTTGCTATTATCATTATTATTATTTTGTTCTTAATTTTTTTCTAATCATATATTTTTAAGTAACTACATCTTAATAATGTGCACTTGTTATCTTTCGCATTAAGACTTGACGTCACCGATTATTTTTTATTATTAAAAAAAAAGTCCGCACTATTTACCGTTACATGAAGTATGTCAAAAAAACCACAAATAATTAGTACTATAAGGATATTACGGTTTTCCTTGCGGTTCCAGATATATAATGATTTTTCATATCGGCTCCATACAATTTTTGTTTTAAAATATATAACTAATCAGTTTTCATGTCAAACTAACTCGCTTAATAAATTTGGGCATAGTAATAGAGAACCGAATCTATTTCCAGCAAAAATTTTCTGACTTTACAAATGCTCACATCGTAACCTGTTACCTTACGCTGAAATAATTCGGTCCATCTCCGCTTTAAGATTCACCTCCAAAAATATTCAACCAGAATTAAAACTTACATTTACAAAGAGAAACTTTTTCAAGTTTCTTTTTGTGTACTACTCTAGAGTATTGAGGGTAATGAACGTTTGTGGAATCATGCGGTGAAGCGTAATGTCTATTTTGGTGTAATAAAGGATATTTCATTCGGAACATATAACAACAAATAATATATTTTCACTTGGTATAATAAAATTTAATGTAATTTCTAAGGATATAATCACTCACTGTATATAATCAACAAAAGGTATAACAACAAAAGGCATAATTTCAATGTGTATAATGAACTTTCAGTATAACAAACATTAGATGTAATGATTAAGTGACATAATGAACAAATTGTATAAGTACTACCAGTGTAATGTATTAAATAATATAACACAATAAATCATGCAAGAATATGTCAAATGTCTGTATACCATAAATTAATTATGTCTGATGCGCGTTATATCGACTAAAAATATGTCATTTGTTGTTATATATTACGAATCGCACCCATTACATTAATGTCTTTTTACTTTAAGAAATAGTAATAACCATTAATATGAACTGCTTTTACAATGGTATTTGTTATCACAAGCTATATAAAAATGTAATGATTGTAATTGAACTAAAAATTCTAATCTAAAATTATCTTCAAAACGATCATTAAAACATAGTTGCTGTTACCAACCAGATGCCGAAAGCACAAGAAGGGCAGACTGATAATACGATTCCTTATTAGAAATTCTATTGTATTATCATCTTTTGTGTTACTGTGTATAGATACGATAATTATACAAAATAAGACGTAATATATTTAATGTTTTAATTACAGATGAAAGCATAACAGAAGAGCTAAAACGTATCATATACTACATTCAAAATCGGCCGCTACGTCATTTAGTGTTGCGATTTATTCCCGTTGATTTCCGTTTATTTCTTACTCTTTTCAGTCTGTGCACATCATACTTTATAGTCGCATTACAGTTTTCTCAAATTATTTAATTTTCTTGTAAATTAAATGGTATACGTGCCTCTTAGGTCGATTATTATCGAAAGAAGAGCTGTATATCGGCAACCAACAGCATTTTGTTAATTTATCTAAACAGCATGTAAAAATTATACAATAAAACAAATAAATTAACTAAAGGTCCTTGTTATATTGAAAGCCTTCAATGTCACTTCACAGAAATTCGTAACACAATCATACCTACAATCATTATTTATCATAATATTTACAGTGAACTTTTAATAAAATGACAATGTCCATTATAGCGCTTTTTTCCATTTTTTTGCATAGAAGTATAAAATGCTCATGGAGGCCATGGGGCCTAGCACAACCTCTTAAATCAATATTACTTTAACCATACATTGACTTTTCGTACCATAACGCGCTTAAAGTAAGCTTATTTGTAATGTTAAAACTATGATATTTTATTGGCAGCTTTGTGACTATTCATTCACTCAGTTCGTACTGTGACGCGACTTTGACATTAAAGTAATTTTTTTTTATTTTTTATTAAGGCTTTGGCAAAGCCATCAGCCTAAAGATGAAGTTTAAATAATATGTTTCCGTAAATATGGCCGCCACAAAGAGGATAGGCAAATTGAGGCGGCGTATTTGGATTGACTCGGGATTCCTTAAAACGGGCCGATATGGGTATTTTAGTTCGAGATTCGTATAATTTCGCGTTTTAATCTTCGATTAAGGCACAATAGCACTATCCTATTCCACTTTAAACTAGATTTCACAAAATAATTGAAAGTCAAAATAAAAACGACACTTTTCCCTCCAAAAGGTCCAGAGCGAATCATTAAAGTAATTACTCTTATGTCAAATTTAGCAATCTTAAAATAGTTACACGGATGCAATGGAAACAATATTATTTTCAGTTTTATTGTCTTAATATTGATTTGTAATGATTAAAAGTTAAGTTGAACTTATTTATTTACATATATCTCTTCAATATTTTGTTTATTTTTTATTTAATAGCACATAGGAAATAATTTCTGGTAAAATAAAAATACGTGATGTTTATTTGGTAAAATTATGACAGCGCCATCTATATGCTCCTTGGCGAAACTAATAGTTGACACTAGACTATGGTTCCGAATTCACAACGTTACTATCAAGACTTACCTTTTTATCTATTTTTCTTCATGAAAATGCGGAATAATAATTAAAAACAACGTAATTTATTACATATTTTTCTTTTTTTGGCAGTTAAAATTCTCTGAATGTAAATAATATTAACTACTTTAACATTATACTACGATAACACGATTCGGAACTTCAAAAAAGAAAGAGATGGTATTATACAGTTCATATAGCGTTATTTCTTTCCTACTTTTAGTAAGGAATAGATAATATTGGGAAGTCATTCGTTCTTTCAGTCACTTTAGCAATAATATATTACTTGGTTGATAGGTTTGTCATGGTACGAAAATGAGTAATATTACAATAAGCTTACTTTATGCTTACATTGAAATAAGATTGTTTTTGGAAAGGTTATGGTAGGCCCCCATATGCCGAATTCAGTAAGACGTGGACTCAGTGATCTGCGGATTAAAACTTCCTCCCCTGTCAGATACCTACTGCTTTTGCAGTATGTAACAGGTAACCGATCTGAAGTCTGAAATTACATTTACGCGAATTAACGTTTGCTCGAATTTTCATAATCCCGAAGACCGATTTATAAAGAAACCGTTATTCTTTCAAGATATTTTGGATGCTTATCAGAAACAAAAGTTTAAGTAGGAAAAAGTAATCCCGTAATAACAGAAAGTAGTAAATTACTTTCGGGATTACGTGAATTCGAGCAAATGTTCTTTTCGGATTTCTAATGGGTGTTGCAGCACTTTTTATATTATTAGTATAATATTATTAGTGTTTTCATAACATAATATTAACAATACTTCGTAATACTAAATAAACATATTCCGGAGCTGACTAGCCCATTCTAACAGCTACCGAACACGGATTGACGCGTGTACCAGCCGTCGCCGTCGCTCTCTTCAAAAATATTTGAGGGATAAGGGCGACCTGAGGGTGCCCTGTCTACCCTCGGGCACCTTCCATAGGCGTGGGCCCGCTATAGTATTGTGGAGGTGCTGCTGGTGCTGGGGGCGTTCTGGTGGATTGTAATGGTGTAGCCTGGATAGCAGTAATAGCCTCCGCACCCTCGCAGCCTCGCAGCCTCTAACATCTTATTTAGTAAATTTAGCAATTCAAACGTTGAAAATCCAGTTTATAGATAATTAATCGGTTTATTTAATCGGTTTTAATAAATATAATCTTTAAAATCATTGACTTACAATTATATGGACGTCGGGTCCGCGCTAAAAAGTATCCGCACTTGTAAGGCGCTAAAATCGTATACAGAGCGCCAAACTCCGCTTTAGTCTTCATTTGTTCGACTGACAGCGCGATACTGCGATGACATTACAATTTAAATTTCGAATAGGTTGACTTGGGACATTTTTTTCGTGGTTTTTGTATTAGACCCGTCGTTCATTTATTTGTAAGTCAATGTTTAAAATGCAAACTGTACAAATATAGATAGTAAACGATTCAAAAAGATAAATAATGGTATTTTCACAACCGCGGTCATGCAGAGAGTGACGATGGAAAAAAACAAAATCAGAATGCGAGGTAAAACGGAACAATTTTAAATTTAAATATGCGTAGAAGAAGAAAAAACGATACGATACGAATGGAGACTGGGGACCGGTTCCAGAAGCGTCCGCTACCGAAAGGTTAGATGGACGGATAATATCGTCAAAGTAACTAAAAAGACCAGGACGCAGAGGCACAAGACAAAAGAGAATGCAAATGCGTGCAAATGGGAGGCCTATACTCAGCAGCAGTCACCCGACTTAAGACTGAAGAAGAAGATAAAGTGATGTTTTCGTGGAATGATCTTTGTCGTTACGTTACAGTCAATTTTTCTTTCAATGTACGTTTCTTAAAAACTTTCAAAAAGTATCTGAACATGTAAAGTTTTTTCCTAACCTCAAAAAATGAGTTATTGTTTAATGTTTTACGGCAAGGGTGCCTTTTATTTGCTTTTCACTATTTACATTTCTCCTAATCGATATTCCAAACAGTCAACAATTTATGAAGTTTACTCCACAAACAAACCTCAATTATTTGATGATATTCCATTGCTTCGTTATTATGTAAATTACAATATTGAAATAGGTTTATCGTTTCACAAATGAAAAGCGATCGTTTCTCAGAGGTCTATTCGAAGACATATCACAATGCTAGTGGAATCGAGAGTTGTATTAAACAGAAACATTGATTTTTCAAAGCGTAAAATACCAAAATTAATAATTTCTTTTTTTTTCTCTTCCAAGCCCTCGGATTGGATTTCGGATTTACTTCGGTGTTAAAAAGAAAATATCATTCACTTGTACAGAAAGTTACTCTGATTATATCGATATTCTCCATGGTCATTATGTCGTATACCTTGCTTTCTTATATGACGATATTTGGTGTTGGTTCACCACTATTAAAAATATCGGCTTGATTTTGATTTTAATCACAACGAAATACAAGCTGTATCACTTGATGTACGATATAAATGGCATAATGTGAGTTGAAAACCCGACACATAAATGTATTAAATGTAATGATCATTTTTACTCTTTTGTAATGTACAAAATTACTTCATTTGCTGTGAGATGTATCTTTGAGAAACAACGTCATTGTGCAAAATTCAGTTCCATGTTTTATTTTATTGTGTATATCGTAATAATGCTTGGTTGGGAAGTAATTGTGGTGGCGCAATATATTATAACCTATTATTTACACTACATTTCGTGTTAATCTAACAAAAGCATTTTTGAGGAAACCTAACAGGAATCTGGACGATTTTGAGAAATCTTACATGGCAATTGCTGATTGCTATGACAAAATCAGGCCCTTGTACGATTGGATGGTAAGTTGTCTGCTCCTTACATACTGTGTCATAAAATTCAACCCATACCTTAAATTTTGATGGAGAAAGTACGATACTATTTTGTTTCTTTATTAATTAGGGACCAGCCCTAATTAATAAAGAAAAAATGAGATTTCATTTATTTATTTATTTTATTTTTGCGGGTACAAATAGGTAGGTAGGGGTACAAGTAGGTAGGTGGTAGGTAGGCAAGGTCGCCAGTCAGCGACCGCTATAGTGACATGCGTAAAACTAAAATTTTGTCCAGTGGACTAAATTTCTCACCCACATTTTCACTTAGCAATAGGTGAAGTAGTAAATCTAATAAGAGTAAAATAATTTGAAATGTCTGTTTCAGATTATCTTGCAAGTTTGTACAAGTGTCCCAAAATTAATGACAAATATCTGGATTTGTATAGTTTATATAACAATGTTTAATTATGTTTAAATAACAATGTGAAAACTGAGATTTATTTAACAAGTCACACTGCACGACACTCGCTGCAGGTTGGGCTTTGGACATTGCACCGTAAAGTTGAATTCAAACCCAAAGTGTATGAAAACATGCAAATTCCTCCAAATAAGACGACACGTATGACTAAAGCACAGTCTTTTCTATTACGTAGTCGTAGTTATTTAAATTATTTCTATTACGTAGTCGAAGACCTTTTTTGACTCTGTAGCTCAACACATGACAAGTAGATAGATAGATAGATGGATGACTGGTTGGGTGGATGGACGGACGGACTATAGATGGATAGATGATAGATAGATAAACACTTTATTCACTATTATGACACAAATTGAATGCAACAGGAAAAATAAAACATTTTTGTCATAGCAGTGAAATGGCGCTGACTCAGCAGATGCCTATATTCCCTAAAGCGCTGGTTTTCAGTCAGAACCAACGAGAAGTGCTAAATCTAGAAGTTATTTGTAATGAAAGATCTAATAAAGGACTAGGAGGGAAATTGTTCATTAAAATAATAAATGTAATAAAGTGATGTGCTGTGAACAGTGCACCTAAAGTAACTTATCCAATACGTAAGTGCATGTGCGGATTTGAATATTGAAGTGTAACTGTAAGTGAAAATTATGATTGTGAATATGTTTTAGTGTCATAAATAAAAAGTAAAAATGTATATTTAGAAAGGCTACTAAGAAGAGTACATGGGGATAAGAAAAGTAATATTAATATTAAAATTTCAACGAATTTGACAGATTTTTGTAACGAGAGTAGGTGTTGCCGGTAAAGTAGGATCTAGTCTTATTGAAATTACATGGAAATAATAACAATCCTAAATCGATTGTTGTCGTTGAGATCAATTTCTAAATAGTAGCATTTTAATGGAAGTAGATAGCACAGGAAATTTCTCAATAGTCGTTGTGAGGATTATATTATAGATTAATGTATTATTTTTTTATGTTTTAAATTTTTAAGGGAGAATGGTTTAGTTACATGTCAGAATTAGTATTCGCATTGAACATGACTACGCAGATTTGTATAGCAGCCATCATTGTTGAATTATTAAACTCTGAAATCGACTCTACTACACAATTGCTTAATCAAGAGATTATGGATGAAAAAGGTATGCGTTTTATAGATACTATGCAAATATTCTATACGGCCCATTATTGTCACGCTGCTAAACAAAAGCCTACACTTCTACTACATAGTACGGTACTATTCCAAATGTCTTTATAATATTTAAATGAAACTTAAAAAATTTAAACACTAATACCAAGAGTAGATTCATATATTTCTCACAGATGGCGCTACGACTAAAAAGTCGTTGAAAAACCAAATACAAAGACACGACACAAGCACATAGAAAAAATTCGTGAGGTCCGCTGGTTCGTTCCGTGGCTTAGTTAGTATGGCGTCTGGCACGGTATGCTAGAAGACATCGGTACGAATCCGGCCGGGAAGGATTTTTTTCTGAGTGTTCTTGTATTAACTTGTATTTGTATAATTACAACATACTAGTGGAGTAATTTCACAAAAAATAATTGAATATCAACTCAATAAAAATTTAAAATTCCAAGAGTTACCTTTAAAAATATTCAGCGAGGGCCAGAAAGATCCACAATTTGTCTTGCATAACTATAGGAAGTATTCAAGATTATGAACTAAACTAACGAACAACTCGCGTATTTACAAAACAAAAGCCTCCACTTCTACTACATAATACGGGCCTATTTCAAATGTCTTAATTTTTAAATGAAACTTGAAAAGTTAAAAAAAATATTTCAAGAGTTACCTACAAAAATTTCCAGCGCGAGCGCCAGATAGATCCACAATTTTTCTTGCACAACTATAGCATACAAGATTATGCACATATTGAATAAACTAATGAACAACTCGCGTATTTACAAAACAAAAGCCTGCACTACTACTATAGTGATCCGTTAGTTTACTTAATATGTCTGAGTATCATTTTCTATTTAAAAACGATAATGAACATTTGCGAAAATAAGATATTTTGTTTGTGTTTTTCACTTTAAAAACTTATTATACCTATTGACAAGAAATAATTTTGCTATAATTACCAAGGTTTAGCAAATCATGTCAATATAAAGTATCTTCATAATTTCTGGACTTGTTATCAGTAGCTTTATAAAAATATATTTGTAATGACTGTAATAGTTGTAATAAAGAGATGATGACGTAACAATAACGTCCTTCAAAACTAATTAAATTTAAGCCTGTATCGTATACAATAAGTGAGAAAATGGCAATTTAAATTTAAAAAATATATAACAGACTTGCCGGCAAACAGCTGCCGAAAGCGCAAGAAGGCTGATAGGTTGTCTTTTAAGGTAAAATACTCTTATAAATAAAACTCAGAATAAA
Organism: Hyposmocoma kahamanoa; assembly: GCF_003589595.1. Classification (NCBI taxonomy): domain Eukaryota; kingdom Metazoa; phylum Arthropoda; class Insecta; order Lepidoptera; family Cosmopterigidae; genus Hyposmocoma; species Hyposmocoma kahamanoa. The sequence goes on from NW_020653731.1 coordinate 8,666,357, forward strand.
ATATCTAAATATATTTAGCAACGGCAAAAAAGTCGTTAAAAACAAAAAAAAAACAAAGATCTGCAAAAAGCACATAGAAAAAATTCGTAAACTCTGCTGGTTCGTTCCGTAGCCCAGTTTCAACAGTGCCAAGCACGGTATGCTGAAGGCGCTGGTACAAATCCAGCCGCATCGAAGGGTGTTTTCTAAGTGTTCGATCTTTAAATTAACAATTAATAATAATAATAATAATAATAACGCATACACTCGACATAGCCCCGCACTAGGAAAACCCTGTGTCGCGGGTGCCATGGACACACACATAGACAACCACAAATTACACCCAAACTCACGAGAGAAATAAATGTAGGCCATACAAATATTTCTCCCGGCCCGGGAATCGAACCTGGGACCTCTGCGTGGCAGTTCGGCATGGTAACCGTTCGGCCACAGAGGCAGTTATTAATTAATTATCTAAGTATAAGTTAATACAAAGTTTTCTTTTCGTTACAGATGAAAGAAATATCCAAGAGTATATACGTATATTACACTACATAAAAAACCGTCCGCTAAGTCATTTAGTTTGGCGATTTATTCCCATTGATCTACGTTTATTACTCACTCTTTTCAGTCTGTGCACATCATACTTTATTGTTGCCTTACAGTTGTCCCAGGTTATTTAATTTCATTTTAAATTTAAAAATAAATTAAAATAAATGTGTGCCTCTTAGTTCGACTGTCTACTATAGCTGTGGTTCAGCAACCCACGGCTTTTTGTTATTTTGACAAAGCAGCATGTAATAATCAATAAATTAATGTTACACCCATGTTTTATTTTTAGTTTTCTGTGTCAAACGTTACATGCGTTTGTAAGACAACCATCCCTACACATATATCTTCTCTATATATCTTATATATCTTCAACATATATCTTCCTTAGCCAGCAGATTAAGCTCTGCTGCATACGCAGTCCGTAGAACACGTGAGCTTACTGATGTTGCTATTGCTAGACTAGTTTACTTTAGTGACTTCCACAGTATAATGTCCTGCGGGATACTCATGTGGGGTAAAGCGGCAGATATACAAACCATATTCGTGTTGCAAACACGAGCGATTCGTTCTGTGTACCGTTTAGGTTCTCGGCTTTCTCTCAGAGAAATGTTTAAGGAGACTGGTATCATGACTTTGGCTTCACAGTACATTTACTCAAATATTTTGAATTATTTCATTAAGAAAGAAGATATCCATAATATTAACCTTAGAACTGAGTCCAAGCTCATGGTACCACGATTTACTAAGGTAGACGATTCTTTTATGGTGAACTGTATACGTTTTCACAATAAGATTCCAGAGAATATATTAAGATTATCATTTTCTAAGTTTAAAACTTACAATAACAGTATTTTAATTAAAAAGTCATATTACAAAATTTAAGAGTATTAGTGTTAGATAAAGATGTATGGAAAGACAACATGAATCTAGATTCCACACAAATATGATTCAAAATGTATTCTATAACATTTAAGTTTATTTGGAAAGAGCAATCCCTAGAGCTTCTTGCTCGTCCTTCTCAGGGAGGACAGCGTAGTGAAGCAGTAGCTTAAAAATGACGTTTTCAAGTGTAATTTTTTTTTTACCTATGGAACAAATGATTATTTTACTTTGATTTTGACTACAATAAATTCTCGTTTATCATAATTACAATTGAGACGGAGTTTTGATAATAACAATCTTACTGTTGAAAAACCATGAAATCCACTGGGTTTATTGTACTTCTAAACTATCGTATCATCAAATATGTGTAGTTAACGAAAAAATGGCTTTTGATTTGACGTGAAACAATTTCGCTATATTAGGGTCAATATTTCATTCTATGCACTTTTTTTATAATATCAAGCGACGGGACGAACAAGTCGTGCACCTGATGGTAAGCTACTCGCCTGTCCATAACAGTTGCAGTGCCATCAGACCTTCAAGTCGCAAAGATCTGAGACACGCTGCCACTGCGCCCGTCACCCTGAGACATAAGTTGACAAGTCCTATGTGCCTGTAATTTCACCAGCACCTTACCCTTCAAAACCGGAACGCAATAATGCTGACATTACTACTGCTTGGCGGCAGAAATAGGTAAGGTGGCAGTACTTCCCTGGATGAACCCTTTCACAAGCAACTCTGTTGCTGCTGCTACACTTAGTGTTGCAAAAAACTCGAGTCCGTGAGTCTACATTTAGAAACCCGACTCAATCACAAGACTCCACTCACAAAGACAGAGACACCACTGCTCGATGTATTACGAGTAACGAGTCGCCCTCGAGTTCGAGTCTTTTTATGTAACGAGTCGAGCTCGAGTCTAGTAAGTAAGTACCTACTGAGTGATGTTGTGATGTGTAAAACGAGTAAATAATAATAATCTCAGTACAGAGTACTAAAAAAACCGACCTCAAAAGTCCGTGGAATTACATCTATTTGCTAAGTTTACTACACAGGACTTGACACTGGATATAATAAAAATCTGTTCTCACTACTCAAAGAATATCGAGAGAAAAACGCCTTGAATTGGAGAAATAGCAAAACAACCATTAAAATAATTGCGCCTTATGAAAATTTAGGTGCTATTTATAAAAATGAATCTTCATGTGAGAACAACCACCCTTAGAGGTGGAAGATTTCCTTTAAAATGAAATGGGGCCACTATGGAAGTACCCCCTTTCCAACAAAAAAAGAATCATGAAAATGGGTTCACAAATACCGGAGAAAAAAAAACAAAAAACATACAGTCGAATTGAGAACCTCCTCCTTTTTTGAAGTTGGTTAAAAAAATTATGCATGTGTAATCAAAATGTTTGTATTTTTCCATAATAATAAACTATACAATATATTATTGTGGCTCAGAATTTAGCACTGATAAAAAAATAATAACGAGATTAAAAGAAAAGGTAAGAAGACACACACTCAATTACCACAGTAATAATATAGTTATATAATAATACTAAGAACAAAACTAAGAAATACTAAATGAAGTAAGCATCTTATATCGCTTTCCTTTGAACATTGAACCCTACTCGTGGTACTGGAGGCTTTATGGAGTAGGAATCGCTTTTAGTCGACGTTTCGAAATCGAGTTACGTTTAAGACTCGAGTTCTTATTAGACTCGAGTTGTGCTCCGATGACTCGCACTCGACTCGACTCGGACTCGTGAGTATTTTAGGCCACCGAGTCGTTCAAAATTGAGTCGAGTTTATAAATGTAGACTCCCTGCCTCGAGATTTTTTTATATCTTTCTTCAAATACTTTTCACGTGAAAAAGTATTTAAAAGAGTTTATATTTAATGTTATAATTACAAAGTAAGTGTACTTTTTATTTGCTTTTCTCTAAATCGATATTTCAAACCATCATAAATTATTTATGAAGTTTATACAATAAATCAACAACAATTACTTGATGACATTCTATTGTTTCGTTATCATATTAATAATTATGATATTGAAATGGGTTCATTAGTACTATTTCTCTAATAAAGAGCGCGTGTTTCATAGAGGTATTTTCGAAGTCATCATAATGCCAGTGGAAACAAGCGTTGCATTAACAAGAAACATTGGTTTTTCAAAGCGCAAAATACCAAAATTATTAATTGCATTTTTTTTCATTTTTCAAGCCCGGGGATTGGATTTCGGATTTACTGCGGTTTTGAAAAGAAAATATCGTTTAATTGTACAGAGAACTACGCGATTTATATCGATATTGTCCGTGGTAATTATGTCCGTATACCTTGGTTACTTATATCACGACATTGGGTGTTGCTACAACACTATTAAAAGTAATGGATTGATTTTGGTCTTAATCACAACGAAATATAAGCTGTATCACTTGATGTACGATATAAATGGTATATGTTATTTGACAACCAAACAGATAAAAGTATTAAATATCACAACCATTTTATACTCCTTTATAATGTACATAATAAAGATTACTATATTTACTACAAGATGCATCTTCGAGAAAGAACCTTATTGTGCAATGTTCCATTCAATATTTTATTATGTAGTTAATATGGTAATAGTGTTAAGTTTGGACGTAATTGTTGTGGCGCAATATATTATAACCTATTATTTGAAATGTAGTATTAATGTGATAAAAGTATTATTGAGGAAACCTACCAGGAGACTGGATGTTTTTGAGAAATCTTATATGGCTATTGCTGATTGCTATGATAAAATCAGACCGCTGTACGATTGGATGGTAAGTTTATTGTTTACCATTTATACAATCTAGAATATGATCTGTACATACTGCGTTATAAAAATCAGGCATTCTTTAAATATTCTTTGACTAGGCATGTAATATTTTCAGAATTAAATAGATCATTTAGGTCATTTCATAAATATATTAACATCTTAAAACTTAATGCAATATCTTAATTCCTCGCCCACGCCCACTTTGCAATAGGTGAAGTTGTAAATCTAATAACAGTAAAATAATTTCAAAAGTCTATTTCAGATTATCTTGCACGTTTGCATAAGTGTACCAAAATTAATGACAAATATTTGGACTTGCGTACTTAATTTGAAGCACAATGTGAGTACTGGGACACTGTACGATACTCGCTGCTGGCTGGGTTTTGGACATTATACCGCCTTATCGTATTTGGCACAAAGTTGTATTCGAATCTGAAGTGAACTCGACATGCCGTTATCCGTACGAAAATTCCTCCAAATAAGACGACGCGTATGACTAAACCCAGTAATATTTTCAATGATCGTCATTCCGTAGTCGAAGACCTGTTTGATTCAGTAGTTAAAGCACATAAAATGTAGGATTTCATCTTATTAACCTTCCTATACCCGCCGCAAATAGTGTAGCACATTATTACTCGCGCACGGTTTGTGAGGCCGAAAGTTCGAGGGCCATTTTAGTATGTTGTTTAGTAGAATATCATCGTCAAATTAAGTTTAATATTAAAAGGAAATGTGTAAAATTGTATCGAGCAAATTTATACAAAATATTTTTTTTTATTAGAGGTAAGCTGTTTTTTATTACATCCATTGGTAAGTTACAATATTCCTAAGAGCCACAAAAACTTGACCAAAATTATACTTTTTATAGTATCAAAATAAAAAAGAACTGTGATATGTCAAAGAATTGTATATGAAAACTTAAATATCATAAAATAAGCAGCATGCCTGCTGCTTCACTTTTATTATGATCAAAGTCACTGTTCTTTACGCCCTTATAGTTGGAATCAGAGTCATCCTCTTCCAAAAACCTTCTCATGCGTACCACATACATATAGAGACTATAAAATATAACTTAAAATAATTTATAAATTAAATACACAATGTAAACTCAATGACAATTAAAAATATTATTTAACTATAGGAATTACTAAAAATATTAATTACCTAAAACTATAAGACGAATACCGGCATCGGGCTAAGGGATCGATCGGTGTCGTGTACGTGTATACGTGTAGTATGCACGAATACTCCTGTTACGCTAAAATGAAGTTAGCCACGAACCATGCAGCTAGCAGTGAGCCCGAGCTCTAACGTTTTCCGTTTCAGAAAAAACACGGCAAACGTTAATCGTCAGTTTGAGAGATATGCGCGGTTATACGAAGGTTAAAATTACTTGAGGTAATAATAATCTTTGAGGTAGTGGTAGTGATCATTCAGACCAATTCTAAATAGCACCACTGTAATGAGAATTACATAAGAACAGTTTATTCTCAAGTAATCGTTGTGAGGGTTTTGTTGATCTACGTACATTTATTAAATGCTTTATTTTTTAAGGGAGAGTGGTTTACTTACACATCAGAATTAGTATTCGCATTGCACATGACTATGCAGATTTGTATACCAGCCATCATTGTTGAATTATTAAATGCTGAAATCGACGCTACTACACAATTACTGAATCAAGAGATTATGGAAGAAAAAGGTATGAGGAGATAAAAAAACCAAAATATATTGTGCTATTCGTTATTGTCCCGTTGTTTAGCAGAAACCTTCCTTACTTGGACGTCTCTGATCCTATTTATCCTAATAGACTGTCTGGGAAACTCAAAGGCCTTGCCCAATACATTAGCATAGCCTAGGGGGAACGCTGCCAGTATCTTGGGCACCTTTTTTTATTTTTTATTTTTTTACGGGGGGGAAATCTTTATGGATACCCCTGAGCCCAGGGAGACTCAGGGGTTATGTGGGGACTCTCCCTCCAGACTGGAGGGCCTACCCCACTAAAACCCCCCCGGGTTTCCCTCTCGCCGGTTGAGTCGGCGCCGTGGGATCAGTGAACATTCACCACGACGCCGCCCGGAGTATCTTGGGCACCTTGCCGCGGGGACCCAAATTTATTCATATAATTTAAAAATCCTAGTTTTACTTTCTAGTATGTAAGCTTTTATTGTACCTTCACTGTATAATTATCAAATTAAAATACAATTATTCCTATTTCAATTCAAAAACAATACCTCTAGTTAACCGACTTCAAAAAATGGAGGAGGTTCAGAATTCGACTGATTTTTTTTTGTATGTATGTTATGCGATAGCTCATTTGCATTACTTACTCATTTTCATTGGCATTTGTGAATCGATTTTGATGATTCTTTGTTGGAAAGAGGGTGCCTCAGTAGTAGTCCCATTTAAATTTGAAGAAAATATTCCACTTGTAAGGGTGGAAAACTAGGGGATGAATGACTTTGAGGTCGGTTTTTTAGTACTCTGTACTGAGATCTCAATTTCAATACGTTACTTCTAAATAAAAATTAGTTTCTCCTTTAAAAAGTTTCACCAAGTGGCAGATCTGTAGTGAAAGATCTTTAATTTACTGTTGCCAAGCTTTAACTTTGGCCGTTCCTGTTTTATAGAAAAATTTAGGAACTGTATGTTATTCTAGCGTATTGAAGGGTAATGAACGTTTATACAGTTAGTGTATAAAAGAATAATACATTATTAAAAATAGTAATATTTCATTTATGTCCTTAACTGTATGAAATGATAATACCATTTAACATGAATTACTTTTGTCTGTTATCACTAACCATGAAATATATTTGTAGTAATTATAGTAGTAGTAGCAAAAAATTGGTGAAGTTACAATAACGAAATCATAATATTATTATGGTCATACACGGGAGTTGCACGAGGAGCCACCCAGATGAAATATTCATTTTCTATCCATCTGGCGCACCTCGGGCAACAATCTGCGAGCACCGTACGCCGATTCGTAAACACTTTCATCACGAAGGGAAGCATTATACTGTATGCAACCGTTACGATAAGATATATAATTCAAGTTGAAAACTGTGTAAAAACGATAGATACATAGAGACACCCATAATTAAAATTTGAAATTAGGCTTGCGGTTACAACCATCTGCTAAAGGCGCAAGAAGATTAAGCGCTATTCAAATTCGAATATCGCTTGTACACTTGGAGATAAAATGACATTTCGGATACCTGAGACATTTGGAACCGCCATTTCTCAGATTTGTAACTCAGTGTAAATAATGTTGAAATATATTTTTTTCTTCCCATTACAGATGAAAGAAATATCGAAGAGCTAAAACGTATCTTACACTATATGAGAAACCGTCCGCTACGTCATTTAGTTTGGCGATTTATTCCCATTGATCTACGTTTATTACTTACTCTTTTCAGTCTGTGCACATCTTACTTTATTGTTGCCTTACAGTTTTCTCAGATTATATAATTTCATTTTAAATTATATAGAAACACGTACCTCTTAAGTCGAATGTCTCTAGAAAAGAGAAGAACTGTGGTTTACCAATCAAGAAATTTTGTTATTTTGACTAAGCAGCGTGTGTAAATTAAATTAAGACTTTAAATCTTGTCATAGCTGTAGAACGCCCTGGATGAACTCTGTTCGTCCAGGTCCTGCTATCTCACCTATTTTTGCTATTGTGTCAAGATGACGGGCGGCCGTGGCAGTGTCCTTCAGATCTTTGCAATTAGCTCTGAGTGCAACTGTACATGCATGTCACTTACCACCAGGCGCACAGACATTAGAACGTGCACATGCCAACATTCAGCCTATACAAATAAAATGGCTGATGAAATCATAAACAGACGCTAGGTGTGTTACGATTACTTCAGACATTGAGTTATTGTATTTCATGCAATCGTTGCATAATGGTATATATATATATATATATATATA
>NW_020653731.1:8674617-8679787 GCF_003589595.1 Hyposmocoma kahamanoa
ATATATATATATATATACATAAGGTACGAGATTTGAAGACCTAATAATCAAAATTAAATGATTGCATACAATACGATACATTTTTTCTACGAGTAAATTAAAATAATAAAACAAAGAATATTTAAAGATTGTTTTATTTTGTCTACAATTCACGACAACAAATGCAAACGAAAGCCTCATTTTATAAATATAGTGACGTTGTTGTGTACAGGCACCATAGATATAGAAAAAAAGGGGAAATATGTAATGACGCTATGTAAGATCGGGTACCGATGTCGCCACTTTTTAGCTTGTGTGCAATTCAAACTTTACGCTGTATTATCTACTACCATAACTTAAAGATTTTGATTGGGTAGGGCTTAAAACGTGAAAACGACGTAAAATAATTTTAAAATTTAACAAAATTAAACTTACAATCACTTGAATAAGAGTTATATTACAATATTTTTTTCATCCTGGTTCAGCCATTCGCTAATAGGAGGCGTTTTAGTAAAAACTATTACACGTTAGATGGCGCTGAAACTCATTTTTCGTTACACTAAGAACTCACGGAGCGGTTTTCACCCGCGTCTGCCGCGGGACCGCGGCATCTGTAGAATATAACAGTTAAGTATGTAAAATTAGTAGTACATTTCACGGCGCGTTTTACGCCTGTAGTGGTGACGGTCGGCTCGCGGTTGCCGCGGCGGGGTACTAGTACAACCGCGCAAGACGCGATGACCTGCGCGCTTGGCGGCCGTCGTCGCCCGCGCACTTTGGCGGTCGGTTCAGGCGCAATGTGGTGCAGGCGCACGCAGGCTAAGTTCTCTATTAACCGCGCGACTTACAATTAACTCCCACTAACTTCGCGGTCCGTTCCGCAATCGCAACGGTTTCGTGCCCGCAACCGCGGCAGCTACGTACCCGCACAAACTTGCAGGGTCGTAAGTATTGAAATAAAACCGCTGTCTAACAGCACCGGCGGGCGCGGACGCAAACCGCCCCGTGAATTGTTAACCTTATTAACCTTAAACTGACGCTACTCAACTAGGGATGTGGTCCTACCTAATCGATAGTTGGAAACCATGTGGCTGTTTTTAATATTAAAAAAATATTCCATTTTTCATACTATATCTACACGGGTACTGGTGTATTATTAAATTAATATAAATTATTATTATTTTCTTAATAGTGGCCACTAGGCTTGGACCAGTGTCAGTTTTATAAGAATAATATAAAAAATATGGCGATCGTCGCCAGTGTCAATTTTCCATTATACGTTACCACGGGTTACTAAAGAGTAAACTCGAACCATCAATGAAATTAATAAATTAAATTATGTTGTTTTTCTATGAAGGATTTATGTAATTTTCTATAATTGTTTCTAATTTAATTTGCATGCACATGTAAAATAAACCCGATTTTATGTTATTTATTTTTTAAATGCATTTGCTATGGAAATTGAACAAAATCAGAAATAGTAATAAGAAAACCAATCTTTCGATTTTCCTGCAGCTTCAATCCAACCTTCTTTTATTTTAACTGTCTCCGTTGCCGAACGGTTACCATTTTTTTTTTTTTTTTTTTTGACGGGGGGGAAATCTTTATGGATACCCCTGAGCCCAGGGAGACTCAGGGGTTATGTGGGGACTCTATCCAGACTGGAGGGCCTACCCCACTAAAACCCCCCCGGGTTTCCCTCTCGCCGGTTGAGTCGGCGCCGTGGGATCAGTGAACATTCACCACGACGCCGCCCGGCCGCCCTAGCTTACGCCAGGGCTCCCGCGCCAACGGAGGGGCGAGTCGGTTGTCCTCCGACCCGCCCCCCAGACGAGTGAGGCCGTGCAATGCAGGCTCCGGAGTCCCTGTCCAGAGCCCGCTGGCCTCACTAGGGGATCAGGCGAGCAGCGAACTGCCTTCGCCTTCTCCCCGTATGTCTGCGCCGAAGTGGGTGCGCGTCCGCCGCGTCCTCGCGCACCCGCTCCGCGGCCTCCTTTTGCTACTATAATAGAGGGCTGTAGCTCAGACGCATTGCGAGAGGTACTTTTAATAATATAAAAACCGGGATTAACTTAAACTTTGGTTTATTTTACCATTTTCATGTCTAGGGTTACGAAACAATCTTCTTAATATCAATGTCAAGATCTTCTATTTTCTTAACATTCTTTTTCAAAGAATTCTAAATACAAACTAACTCATTCAGCCAGCAATTCTACTCATAGAGTACGGCCTAGTCTACATCCCTCTTCCTCACAGCTGAAGGGGCGAATATCCCTAGCTGATGGTCTACCTATGATAGGCAACTTACATCTGCGATCAGCCTTTACTACAGGCTAGCCACACACTGCTCGGAAGTCACTAACTTACCAACAAGTAAACCACCGAGGAGGCTATGGCTTTGGTCTGCCAAAAACCTATCTAAAAGGACAGACCATGATCACATCCTAAACAAACAAATCAAAATATTTTCACTAGTTAGCTATCCTATCTAATTAGGGAACCTGACTAAACCCTAACACTTTATTTTAGCGACCCTAAACTGGCTGAACGATCCTAATAAAAATTCTAAACATCACTACAAGTTCCTAACTATCTCAGCCTAAGCTATCTCCAACGTGGATGCTGCCACAACGACGACACAGGCTTGAACATCCATCGGACGATCACTGGGTTACATCACTATTGATCTCCCAGCTGCCTTAGTCCTCATTTTGCAGCTATCACGTTCCATCAGCTTCACTCATCATCCTTAAACAACAAGAACCAACCCACGTATAACGTCAACAACATATTCTAACTACATGTCCTCAGACATACATATGGTATGAGGGTATACCACATGAAGAATTTCTAATAATTAAATAAATATATTTTCCCAGAATGCAGACAGTCCTTGATCAACTGGAGGGATGAGCAGGAACTATTCGCACATACAGGATATATATCTACCAAATTAAAAAAAATATATATAAGAAAAACAAAAGTAAATGTTATCTATTTGATGGTGTATCCTCTCCTCCCTTCCTTCCAAGTCTGCATGTACAGGAAAATATTAACTTTTCTCCAAATATTTCTCATAACGTCAATGTTCGTCAGTGTTCCACATGAAAAATAAATATAAAAAATTAATTAACCTAGTAGAAACAAACACATTAAATTCCCTCATATAGAACTTTTTCATCCTATTAACATGGAGTAGATTCTGCCTACCCAACCTTTTCCTATTCATACCTAATCTGCACATAATACAATTAATCCTACTCAACCAATTCACTACCCTAACCTTCGCGTATCATATCTCTTAGATAAAGCAATCCTGTCTTTCTTGTCAAACATTCGCTTCCGATGCGATTGTAAACTATCTATACATTCCTTACGAGAACTCATCGAAGCTGCTCGTTTTACGTAGTCACTTCGCAGATCCGCCACATTACTTACGCGAACACGATTAGAAATGTCGCTTTTCGAATTGTATTTTATATATATTTTCGGCAAAGCATTTTTATAATTATTTATATCTAAATCCCGTTTTTGACGCAATTGACACGTCTTATCACTCACGTCAACATTACTTATCATCTCTGGCAAAACCGAGAAGCTATCTAAACTTTTTGATATGGTTTTCAAAGGAGACTTTTCTTTCTTTGGTCCAATATCTGTCATGGACTTAGAAAAAGAAATTTTATTGTCAACTTCCACTTTTGACAACTCGTAATTACACTTTTCCAAAACATCTCGACCCAGAACCAAATATTTTTCAAGATCGTCTACAACCAGCAACTTCGAAGGATAATCCTTCCCATTAATCATCAACGACACCTTGGTGGACGACTGCACATTTATTGGCGTTGCACCCACTGTACGTAATGGAAAACTTGGATTATCATCGATACGCAATTGCAACCTTTCCGCAAAATACCGAGAAATTACTGAAACTGAAGCATTAGTATCCACCAACGCCTCGCAACTCACATCATTAATAAAAACAGATATAAAAGGTGTCCTATCTACACTAGAACTATCAATTGTAGACAAATTTTCTACATGTTCAGTTGCGCTTTTCTGACAATCACGTTGAGGAGATCCCGACGAAGATCCACTACTATGTGCTCGTGAATACCCTTGACTTGGCGTATCCTGCTGCACAACTGGTGCCTGTGGCACTAAATCTTCCGACTGCTTAGACTCGGGTCTAATTATCGGTGCAGAGACATCCTGTGTTTGCCAACAGTGAGAATGCTCTATTTGACAATTTACTGGCAATACAATATCTTCTCGACTCACACTATAACTGTGATTAAATACGTCATCTACTTGTATAATTGTTTTTCTCAACTCCTCTTTAGATAGATACAAATTACTTGCCAGCATCCATTTAAAATTGGGTATCAAAGACTTCAAGAAATGTTTAATGAACTGAACATCTTGAATATTCGCTTTCATCGCTAACTCATCTAAACTATAAAAATAACTTATAAGCGATTCACTATGCCCCTGTCGCCTATAATAAAATTCTCGGGCGTAATCAATTTGTGAGGGAAATTCCTCTCTCAACCTCTGTGCAATCACATCATACGACACGTATGAAGAAGAATACGTTTTGTACCATTGCAGAGCTGGCCCCTCCAAATACAATGCAAACACGTATTTCTTCTGCACATCAGACCAATTATTTAATATACTAATGGTCTCAAATTGGTTCAACAACTCATCTACGTCGTTGAACCCATTAAATCTTTGTGCCGGTACATCATACATATTTCCTCCTCGCACTTTTTACTGGCACCAATTATAAATCAATATTAAATATAAAAATATATATTACGACCTTTTGTTGCGCTTTCCTTGTGGTTGTGTCGTAACAACATATAAAAAATATTTCACTATGGACTTTTCTTCATCGGATCCTTTCATCAATCGTAAGCTTGCGTCTAACATTTGCAGGCTTGAATTACATTATATTTCTTCTTCCATTGCCAGGTTTTTCAAAATAAAAATATAAAAAATTTTCACTTCGGGGTTCCCTTCATTGGAACTTTTCCATCATTCGCCAGCTTGTGTTCACCATTTGAAAGCTTGAATGGTGCTTATTTATATTATATCTCTTCCTTCACATTCTCAATGGCGTTCGTGCCTCCACCATTTATAATAGAGGGCTGTAGCTCAGACGCATTGCGAGAGGTACTTTTAA
>NW_020653731.1:8684787-8703353 GCF_003589595.1 Hyposmocoma kahamanoa
CTCCGGAGTCCCTGTCCAGAGCCCGCTGGTCTCACTAGGGGATCAGGCGAGCAGCGAACTGCCTTCGCCTTCTCCCCGTGCGGCCTCCTTTTGCGACATAACCTCTGCGCAAAAGGAGGCCACCGCCTCCCAGGACTCCTCGCTATCGGCATGGCGGCAACCACGCTCGGCAGCGAGAGGTCCTGCCCTACAGTCCCCGTCAAAGTGCGGCGCTGCTCATCCCACCGGCTACATACCTTTAGGGTGTGCTGCGCGGTGTCATCCGCAGCGCCGCACTCGTGGCACGACGGGGACGGTTCCCTCCTCGCCACCTTGTGCAGGTAGTGACCGAAGCAGCCGTGCCCGGTCAGCACCTGCACAATGTGGTGCGACAGTGGCGTGGGACCGGTTTACCCACTCTACGAGGACAGGGCGGATCGCCTCTATGGTACGAGCGCCATAGGGGGGATCCGCCAAGCCCTCTTTCCACCGGTCCCGCATGCCCGCAGGTCCGGCAAGTCCTAAGTGCCTGTATTTTCACCAACACCCTTATCCTTGTAAACCGGAATGCAGTGTTGCTCACATTACTCCTTGGAGGCAGAAATAGATAAGGTGGCAATAGGAAGGAATATAGGAAGTGTATTTAGTCCATGTGAAAATTACATTAAATGTGCATTATATATTTGATCTTCACACAAATGCGCATCCCATGTAAGTAATAGTGAAGACCTCAGAACTCGATATGCGTATTTAGTCAATGCTAATTATTTGGTGAGGGTCGTGATGCACGGCCATTGGTTTAACATTGGTCGATCTCTATAGTTACAGCACGGTCCAAATTTCGATCACAGTGAATTTAATTGCACATAATTCTCGTTTCTAATAATATTCAAATTTGATAAACAACAATCATGTTATGTCATATATTGTCAATTCAGATAATTTGTTGACGTAGTTATCTACACATTTAGTAGCTTAGATAAGGTTAATATATAGAAAAAGCAGGACGAGCAGAGCGATCGAAGCGAGTGTGCCGCAGCAGCGGCCGGTGAGTGTCAGAACCGAATTTGCTTGCGTTTCCGAACATGTTTACATGTAACATTTATTTCATTATTATTATTAAATTTTCGTTATAATATGTGAATTGTTATATAAAAAAGTTTATACTTAATAAAATTATATGAAATGAGCGTTGGGTTTAAAAAAATTATACGATTCATTACAATGTGTAATTTTTACAAACTTACACATTGGATCTGAAACCATTTTTTCGAATCTAAGTCGCCTCCGTGTATTTTTTGTAACCATAATGCTCTTTACATATATCATGATCACGAATGACCAGGTTTGTTTCAAAAAACAAACATGCGATTTCAATTCGAAATACTATAGGATAATTTGACACTGTCCATGAAGTTCCTTGTTATTTAAATTGTACAAACAAAAAATGAAACAAATGCTCATTGTTTTACTTTATTTTCACACTACTTGATCAAAATGAGTTAATGCTATTGGGTGCATAAAATGCAGCTAGTGTATACTACACTAAGGTCGATAATGAATTTGACACTCTCATTTTATCATTTGATTTAAATTAGATTAAAATATCTGATAAAACTGTAAGGCAACTATAAAATATGATGTGCATACACTGAAAATAGTAAGTGTTAAACGTAGATCAGTGGGAATAAATCGCCACACTAAATGACGTAACCGACGTTCCTTAACGTAGCCTATGATACGTTTTAGCTTTTCAATTCGTCTTTCATCTGTAATCAATTACAAGAAAAATTAGACTTTACCTTGACCTTTATGATGACACTATCCGATTTCAAGGAACTCTATTATTACAGCTCCCTGACTCTACCTAGGGAGGTGTAATTAAAGTTAGGGAGATAGGTTGCGGTTCCACCAGAGATGTGCGAGGTAGCAAGGCGGTGTGAGAGAAGTTGGTCGATTTTTTCCTCGCATACCGCCTAGCTACCTCGCACATCTCTGATGGAATCACAGCCTTAGGGTCCCTCATTACGGTGACTTATATAAAAGTTATAAGAGCGGCGTCCTCACTTGGGGCCATCCCCACCCTTGAAGCAGGGCTTGTTGTTCCTTGTACTCTACATCAAAATTTACATCGATATCTTTAGGCTCGTAAATGAGTTATATATACAGTTTTGTCCAGTTTTTTTAGCAATGACGAACTCCTTATTTAAAATTTTGATATCTCTAAAATAATTGCACTTCACACCACAATATTTTTTGTTGTCTTAAGTTTCAAGGGCGTAAATATTACAACTTGCAATTTAAGAAAAAAGCTAGAGGCGTATAAGAACAAATCTTATGTAAGCATGGGCGTAAAAGTCATCTTTTTTTTGTGTACGTTTTTAATTACACCTAATTATAAGTTGATCTCAGTAGTTCATTATTAGCACATGAGGAGTATTTTGTTTTTGAGTAGGTAAGCTATTATTTACAAGCCGTAAGTTGTATAAAATAACTTATTAGTTACTTTCATAAATATACAACGCTGCCAATTTTGTGCAAAAATGTTTTTAAATATTATAAGAACTACGAGAACCATAAAATATAATTTTTTACACTTTGTGATGCAAAGGACATAAATGTCACTTTTTGAGCAATGTAAAGGACAGCGACTTCTAAAATATATGTTTGTTCGGAATAACACCAGAATTATGCTATAAAATCAAGAATTGTTAGATTTTTCTCAAAAATATCAAAGGAAAAGAAAACATTTTTGCTTGTCTCGTATAGTTGGCTTTTGTTCTTTACGCCAATTGAACCTAAAGGTATTGACATAATATGTGATGTGACCTAGACGCAGACAATATTATTCAAATTATTGAAAATATCGCATTCAAATTTAGCGCTATGTATACTATATTATATGACCATAAGGAAATACGGAAAAATACGTTATTCACACAAAACTGAAGCATACATTTAGGCCTGCAGCATGTAATTACATTTAGTGCATTTCAATGTACATTGGGCGATAAGCGCGTTTTTTGGGTCTCATGCTCGTTTTTCACGATCCGTAGTTTCACGGGCCGTGTCGCGCGAGCTCGAAGAGTTTTTTCGTTAGAGAAGCTAGGAAGAGTGCCGCCCGTGCTGGCGCGGACTCACAAATGTATAGGATTGTGGCGCGACATGGCCCGTGTTATCACAGGTCGTGGTAAGCGGCCTTTAGGAGTTTAGATGTTAGTTATACAGATTACCACTTAATTATTGTGCTTTACGTTGATGACAATGCTTTTGACATTGTACGTCAGTCACGTCTCGATTCCCGAGATTTTAATTTAATTAGTATAATATCAAATTATTATTCATGGAAGGCACACTGTTGCTTTAAGGCATATAATTTTTTTTTACCATTAAACATTCCTATGAAATTCATACCTTTTTCATCCATAATCTGTTCATACAGCGATCGTGTAGTAGCGTCGATCTCAGCGTTTAGTAATTCAATAAAAATTGATGCTAAACAAATCTGCATCATCGAGTGAGTAGCGAATACTATTTCTGTTACATAACTGAACCACTCGCTCTAAAAATAAAATAAAATGGAATAACAAATCTGACTGGCAATGACACAGTCATCTTTCAAAGTTGAGAATTATTCGCTCTTTTAGTACTAGTATCATTATCCTGAGTAATTATTATGATCAAATAGCCACTTCTTAGAATGCTAGAACCAATTTAGGAACTTTATTCACTAATATAGCTTTAACAAAAATCCAATCCTTTATCTCCTGATGTTTAGCCGCCAAGGCACCAAACTCTTGAATAAGCATATTGTTTTAGAAATAATTTTTGATTATACTTCAACGTGATCTTTTATTGGGCAAGGTCTTTGTACGGGCAATAATATCACATCTCTTTATTCACATTGAACAGAATGACAAGTATAGATAAAGTTCAGTACTTACCATTGACTTACAAATAAAATGGTACTTACATTCTTTTTTATATAAAGCATGAAGGACCAGAAACATTCCATCATATCTGGTACAGTTAAACCAACTTGCAAAATAACCTGAAATAGGAGATACATATGTAAGAATTTTAAAATTTTTGAACAGGCTCAGTTTATAATAAATTAGAATGGATATTTATGAAATAACTGATTGTTTGTTTTAAAATATTTTTGAACACTCCATTATAGAAAAATGCCATACGACGTATGTAATTACAAAAACTACAGTTCAATATGACAGTCGGCGTACACAATAACGCGTGAAACACACTGAGGGTTGTATTCCAGAACTCTACTCAATGCTCAAGTCAAGATTTGAGCAGACTTGAGTATGATTTCATGCACTGGAAATACGACCCTAATGGCAAGGACTTGAGTATGATTTACAGTGTTCACTGCAATACTCAAGTCTTGACTTGAGCATTGAGTAGAGTTGTAGAATACGACTCTGAGAGCGGGTGCGGGTCGGGCGGGTGTCGGTTCACGGAGCACGGCGGGGCGGCGTCTCTAACTTTGTGTATTTATATGGACGACAACAAAAAAACGGGATTTGCCCAGCAGTGAGATGCAATAACAGACTAATTAAAAAAACAATTGAATATATGATAAATTAGTAACAAAAAAACTTACTATCCAATCGTACAAAGGTCTGATTTTATCGTAGTAATCAGCAATTGCTCGATAAGATTTCTCAAAAACATCTAAATTCCTGTTAGGTTTCTTCAACGATATTTTTATTTTTTTAACACTACATTTCAAATAGTAGGTTATAATAATTTGTGCCACAACAATTACATCTGTACTTAATGCAATTCCCAAAAAAACAAAAAAATAAAACACTGAGTAAAATCCCAAACAATGTCCTTCTTTCTCCCATAAACATTTGGCAGTCAAAGAAATCACCTTTAGTGAGTTCATTAAAAAGGTGTATAAAATGGGTAAGATGTTTAATATCTTCATCTGTTTCGTTGTCAAAGCACATATTCCATTTATATCATAGATCAAGTGATACAGATTATATCTCGTTGTGATTAAAACCAAAATTAAGACATTGTTTTTAACAGCGATTATCCAACACCAAAAATATTTTTTAAAGAAAACAATGTACATTATCATTGTTACAATGGACAATGTCGATACAAGTCGAGTAAGTATCTGCACAATAAAACGACATTTCCTTTTTAAAATCGAAGAAAATCCGAAGTCCAGTCCCATTGCTTGGAAAAATAAAAAAAATACAATTAATAATTTCGGTATCCTGCGCTTTGGAAAATATATGTCTCTTGTTAATGCAACACGAGATTCCGTTGACATTGTGATAATATATGTCTTCCAATGCTGCTCTACGAAACGAATACTTCTTATCGATGTAAAAAGTCAAATGAATAATTTCTTTGAAAACGAAACAAATAAATAAAATTTCATCAAATTATTGTTGAAAGTGGTGAAAGTAAAATTTCATAAATGGAAAATGTTAGATCCTTTTGATGATATTACTTCGACATTACGAGAAATGCAAATAGTATGTACAAATATAATCGATAAATTTCCATGTCAGATTGTCACTGAACGTGTACATGTATTTATATAATTATTTAAAAGTAATAATATTAATAAGATTTCTATGAATATCAAAGTACAGTATTTTCATAGTTAATACATTTCCATAGACTACGGCTGTTCAACATTTTGCCTTAGCTTTCCTTAATAGCCATTAAATTTGAGTCAAATTTTGATGTGGTGTAAGACGAGCTTAGGGGTTAGGAGTAAGCCGTCTATCGCGCCCACACAAACGACCAAGAATCGCAGCCTCGGAGCCAGTCCACACTCGCCACACGCTTGCTAACGCCTCAATACACATCCTGAACATGACAAATGAAACTATTTTTTCGAATCTAAGTCGCCTCTGTGTATTTTATAAACCATAATGCTCCTTACATATCCCATGGTCACGAATGACCAGTTTTGTTTAAAAAAACAAACACGCTATTTAAATCCAAATAAAATAGTTTTATTTCCTGTAAATACTTTAGGATAATTTGACACTGTCAATGACGTTCTTTGTTATTTAAATTGCCTAAACAAAAAAATACACAAATGCTCATTATTTTATTTTATTTTATTTTCACACCATTTGATCGAAATAAGTTAATGCTATTAAGTGCATAAAACGCAGCTAGTGAACTACACTATAGTCGTTAATGGATTTGCTGACATTTCCATTTTATCATTTAATTTAAATAAGATTAAAATATCTGATAAAACTGTAAGGCAACTGTAAAATATGACGTGCACACACTGAAAAGAGTAAATACTAAACGTAGATCAGTGGGAATAAATTACCGCACTAAATGACGTAGCGGACGTTCCTTAACGTAGCCCATGATACGTTTTAGCTCTTCAATTTGTCTTTCATCTGTAATCAATTACAAAGAAAATTAGACTTTACATTGACCTTTAAATGCTTACTACACTATCCGATTTCAAGGGACCCTTGTTGGGACCATTGTTAGCAAATAATGAACTACTGAGTACAACATAATCAGGTATAATTAATTAAAAACGTATACCAAAGCAAAATGGCTTTTACGCCCATGTTTAATTACACCTCCATAAGTAGAATTAGGGAGGTGTAATAATAGGGTCCCTTGAAATCGGATAGTAAAACTAGAGTAAACTTTGACTGCCAATTTTACTTATAAATCTTTTCAAATATTATAAGAACAACGAGATTTACAAAGTCTATGTCGTGACTATGTCAGACTATGGTCGTGAAGATCAAAGGTTAAATAACATAAATTACTCTTCCCAATTACATCCTGGACATTACATAATTCACTATATAGTTTCAGTCTTCTATGTATTAAGCATTGAACTCAATTTCAGATCTTTAAAAGGAAAAAACGTTAAAATGATTAGAATGAGTGGGTGCGCCTTTGTCGTCTCCACGAGCTCCTGCGCAACTATATTACGTCATTCTCGTCGGAAATATAGCTATTTCGAAAGTAAAACCGATTTATCAAGGGTCTTAAAGGGGTGTATTTTAGCGACCCAACGCTGCAAAGCGAACCGAGGCGCGGGGTACGGGAGGAGAGAGTAGGGAGCAGAACACGTGCAGACAGCGATAAATAAAACGTGATGACAACAGTTGCTGCGACTATCTGTCGCCACGTTTTTAGCGTGACGACAAAAAAATCGTGAACAACAGTTAATCGTGTCGTACTAATGTGAACAACTTCATTTAAATATACAAGCTACGACACTGCGCGACTATCTGTCGTCACGACATAATGGGATCGCGCCCT
Organism: Hyposmocoma kahamanoa; assembly: GCF_003589595.1. Classification (NCBI taxonomy): domain Eukaryota; kingdom Metazoa; phylum Arthropoda; class Insecta; order Lepidoptera; family Cosmopterigidae; genus Hyposmocoma; species Hyposmocoma kahamanoa. The sequence continues at coordinate 8,692,063 of NW_020653731.1, forward strand.
ATAACTTCCATCTTTTCTAGGCGAGAGTGAAAACGCATTATTTAGGTGTGCATGCCACATCGTCGACCTCATCGTTACTTTCCATCAGGTGAAGTAGAAGTCAAATGCTCACTTATTATTTGTATTGAAAGAAAGAATTCTGTCGAGATTCAGCCCGTAATAATTTATTTGGTGATGGGATCATAAGAAGTTGCAGGATGCAAAAAAGCAATTACTTCAGAAACTGAGTTTTAATATTTTTTCTGTAAGTCACCACGCAACAATGCTATTTGCTTTTCACTATTTGCATTTCTCCTAATCGATAATGTTAGAAAACGTTCCAACATTTTATTTTAATTGGTAACGACCACCAATTCATGAAGTTTATCCAATAAACAAACACCCGTAATATTTCCAGTTTCTTATCAATTACTTTATTTAAATTGGTTCATTCTTTTCGTTCCACCGGATGATAGTATTCGATTCCTAAAGCTCTATTCGAAGACATTTCAATGCCAATGGAATCTAGAGTTGTATTAACAAGAGACATGTATTTTCCAAAGCGCAAAATACCGAAATTATTAATTACCTTTTGTTTATTCTTGCAAGCTGTAGGGTTTGATTTTGGATTTACTTCAGTGTTAAAAAGAAAATATCGATTAATTGTGCAGATAACTACACGACTTCTATCGATAATGTCCATTGTAGTAATGTTAATATACCTTGCTTTCTTATATGACGAAATTTGGTGTTGGTTCGTCGGTGTTAAATACATTGGCTTCGTTTTGATTTTAACCACAACAAGATATAAGGTGTATCATTTGATCTACGATATAAATGGGATATGTAATTTGACAACTAAACAGATAACAATATTAAATAATATAAGCATTATGTACACCCTTTTAATGTACTCAATAAAGATTCCTATTGTGACTGTTAGATGCTTCCGTGAGGAAGAACCTTATTGTGGAAAATTCTATTCATTGTTTTATTTTAATGTTTACCTCGGAATCGAGCTAAGTTTGAGTATAGTTGTCGTTATGCAATTCGTTATAACCTACTATTTGAAATGTAGTGTTAAACTAATAAAAGTGTTGCTGAAGAAGCCCAATAGGAAACTGGATATTTTTGAGAAATCTTATGTTGCAATTGCTGATTGCTACGACAAAATCAGACCTTTGTACGATTGGCTGGTAAGTTTATAGTTCATAATTTATTGCATACCCGAATGTTTGTGCTCCTACACTAGAATATTGCGATTTTATAAACATTCGAATGGAAACTTTACAGCATTTTGCAGAGCCTTTTCTCTTAGATTCAAGAGCGGTCCTCACAGTAAATTTTATTTGTTATGTGATAACTCATAAGAAAACAACAGCGTAAATCGTTAAAGCGGAAGTTAAGGAGACATTTTGTTTACGGGGATCTTTATTTCCTGAGCGATACAATACACAGGACTCTTTTTGGTGATCGTGTATTGTCGTTTCTAACACACGGGATTTTGAAAAAAGAATGTGAACGGCTGACCTTTACCTGCATCCAAGACCAAACGGTTACTACTCTGGTCTGCCACGCAGAAGTCCTGAGTTCGATTCCTGGCCGGGAGAAATATTTGTATGACCTACACTTAGTTCTTTCGTGAGTTTGGGTGTAATTTGTGGTGTTCTATGTGTGTGTCCGTGGCACCCACGATACAGGGTTTCCCTAGTGCAAGGCTATGAATGTGTGAGTTATTATAATACCCTTATAAGTCAGCCGTGATCATGAGACCTGTGCCTCTGCCATGAGATTATAGTGACAGTTTTTTTTTTATAAAGAAAGTAAGTGCGTGTTTGACCTCCAGCTTATCTGGTGAAAACTAATGATGAGGTAGACGATGTAGCATGCACACCTAAATAATACCTATTCACTCTCGCCTTAAAGAAGTCCAAGTTATAGTGTTCATGGAATAAGTCCGCAGGTAGGGAATCTCACTCTCTAGCCACTCGCCACATAAATGTGAAAGCGAAACGCTTCTTGCAAATCCTGGGAATATCCACAACATACGGGTTATTGCTAGCGACCGCGTAAATTGTTTGTGTACAAAATTTTGTTTCTTCTTATGACGGCTACGACCGCTCATACAATTTGCCTTACAAAACTGTGAAGTAATTTACGCGGTCGCTAGCGATAAATGTCACAGTAAACTGGTGGTAGAAGCACTGTAAACTTTTAGAAACGTTAGTTTATTTAAAAAACCCAATAAACACGATAGTAGTTTCAGTTCTAAGTTACAAAACAAGTTATTTTAAAATTATCTATTTCAGACTATTTTGGAAGTTGGTGTAAGTGTACCAGAGTTAATGGGAACTATCTGGAGTTTCATGCTTTGTTTAAAAGAAAATGTACGTACAAATTTGATGGGTAGTTTTTTCTTTTGTTTTTATACAGTCGACATCAGGTGCGGCTTTAGACGTAGAGGGCGTTCAAATTTAACGCTTATAGAAGCTCTGCAGTAGCATCACTGTGGTGTTGCAGTTGCGCCACTATTAATTTTCATACAATATTTAGAAGCGCAGTTGCAGGGCCATTGTCGTCAAACGCGCGTGCCCCTTTTGCATTCACAATTAGTGAATAAAAAAGTACTAAAGCATTACAGACGTGCGACTGCAGTGCTTCTATAGTATTGTAAATGTCAATGAGTTGAAATTATATCAGAATTGAAAAGAGAGACGTGTCTTTGTGCATACAAAGATCCCTTATTTATTTATTCTGAAAATATGTAACATTATAGTTTTCACCATGACGTTACAGCAATTCAACAAACAACAGGAATAAAAATAAAAATACTAATCTAAATTAAAATTGACTGTTAATATCCATTTTTACTTCTCTGTAACACTCTCATACTTTCAGTCATCAGACTCTCTATTCCTGTCACAAACACATCACACTGCGGCCATGCTGCGAGCACGGAGTTGAGGAGTGCAGTCGCACGGGGATTGGGCGAGTGATAGTGCTGTATCGTTCACCTGTTCTCAATAACAGCTCATATTTGACTATAGCCCTGGAGTCATTTCTGTTTCTTAGTTCATATATAAGAATATGTGTGAGTCAGGAAGTAAACACTTCATTAATCATCATAAGGATTACTGTATTCATTTAGGAAATCGTCAAATTTGTTTCTCATTTCTTATATAATACCAAGTGACAGAACGAGCAAGTCGTACGCCAGATAGTAAGTTACACGCCTGTCCATAACAGCTGCACTGCCACTCAGAACTTTGCAAAGATCTGAGGAGCAATGCCACTGCACCCATCACCCAGAGACATGAGTTGACAAGTCTCTTGTGTCTGTAATTTCACCAGCACCGTTGAAAACCCTTAAAAACCAGAACACTGTAACGCTGACATTACTGCTTGGCGCCAGAAATAGGTAAGGTGGCAGTACGTCTCTGGACGAACTCTTTCACAAGGAGTTCTACTGCTACCCGTTTCTTATTTTAATCCTAAAAGATCGAAGAAGTTGGGAGCATTTTGTCTTTAGCTTTATCTACATAAAAACTTTAGAATACGAAAACATTATTTTTACTTGCTTTATGTAGTTGATCTTGTAGAAGAATATTCACTCCTATGAATATTTTATGATTGTCTACAAAACGCGATGTTTCTAAGCGATTTTTTCTTTTGACAGTATTGCAAAACCTTTATAAAAGTTATAGGAATAGTGAGCGTATTATGCAATAAAAAGCTTATCAAAACACTAGGTCAAAAAACAATTTAAAAAATCCAATTTGTCGCAAAAAAAGTTCTTCTGTATAATTAGAAAGGTGGATAAATTCCCTATCATATAAATATAAGGAATATTTTAATGACATATCTAACTTATGTGGGAAGAAATAAAATTTTCATCGTCATTGAAGAACAGTAGTTTACGCGCTCATTTCGAAAATTTTTATCATTTCAGAAATTACTTCACAATGTTTATTTATTTAACAACAAACAAAAACCGGCTCGTGCGCAAATTACGATTATTGTATCTTGGGTTGCAAATTTGTGGGGATTTCAACTAGATTGGACATTTTGTGGGGATTGGGGCTATGTGAGGAAAATGTGGGGATTCTACCATTTCATCATTTTGTTATCAATTGCTGATGCATCACTAGTTTGATCGTTACTGTTAGAAACACTGTGATGGACTATATCGACGTGTTTTTCAACATCGCACATCACTCGTATTATTAACAAGCAGCTTAAATGTAATTATTATTAGAGCACTTGGTTCTGAATTGTAAAATTACCAGGCGTTGCGTGTTGAGTTCGCGATTCTTTCTCCCGTTTAGGCCGGTCCCCGGGTATGAAACAAAACAAAATCAGCGATTGATATACAAAGCCGAGCAGTTAGTATTTCCACACCACAACTTACCTCTCGTCAACTTTAAATTTTAAATATAGGTGGAAACTCTTTGATTATTTCTAACATTAGCATAGTGTCACCAAATGCACAACAAATAATCAATGTACTTAATTTTGTAAGGCAAAGAAAAATATTTTTTTTTCAAAGACTGATTACATATTACTTTTGAATATAATTAAAATAAATAATCAATTTAAGGTCATCTAATTTTATAATTAGTTTTACATTTTACATTCACAGCAAACGTAATAGATTATTACATTTTGAGTTTCTTAATTCTTTATTATATTTTTAAGCGATGTATTCCTAAGAAATAATGAAAACTCGAGATGTGGAGAATTTGTGGGTAATATGAACTTAGCTCTCCCTAAATTTGGGGATTTTAACCGTGATTTTTGGGGATTTTGAACAATTGGCATTGGCAACGCTGATTGTATCGAATGGTGTGACTTAATCACCACCTCCACCAGATCTTTTAATATTCTTTACTTTATCCATTTTGCATGAACTCTTACAAAGTCCAATAGAGTAAAAACCCTAATTGTAGTATTTTTTTAAATGAAATCTACTGAAGACGCGTTATAACGTGTTTGTCATAAGTACAAACACTACAGAATGTCTATAAATTAAATGTATCTAGAATAAACTTAAGGGCACTAGTTTTTAGAGTATTAATAGACTTTACTGGATGTGTATAGAACAATTTGATTAAAAATAATCAATTATTCTACAGATAAACTTAAAATAAAGACTATATGACCAATCTTAAGAGAGATTACACTTAATTAAGTTATTTAATATTAAGAAGGTTTTCAAATTTTGACTTGAATGAAATAAGTCTATAAGAACAATTTCTTTTTTCTAAAACCTATTATAGAGAACTATTATCTATACCATAAGACTGATTATAGATATAACAGTTTTAAGGCGTATAAAGTGTGCGTTGGGTTGAAACAGGAGATAATAAAAATCGGTTCTCACTACTCAAAGTATATTGAGAGAGAAAAACGCCTTGAATTGGAGAATAGCAAAACCAGTCATTAAAATAATTGCTCCTTGAGTAAAATTCAGGAGCTATTTATAAAAATGAATGTTCATGCGTGTTCAGCCACCCTTAGAAGTGGACGATTTTCTTCAAAATGAAATGGGACTACTATGGAGGTACAGAATCATGAAAATCGGTTCACAAATACCGGAGTTATCGCGTAACACACATACAAAAAAATATACAGTCGAATAGAGAACCTCCTCCTTTTTTTGAAGTCGGTTAAAAATTGAAGTCTACGTGTTAGACAAAAATGTATGGAATGACGACATGGCTCTCGATTCTACACAAATTTGATTCAAAGTTATTTAATCCTTAGCGATTAAGTTTATTAGAAGAGTAACCCCTAGAGTTTCTTGCTCGTTCTTCTCAGGGTAGTCAGCACAGCGAATGAGCAGTAGCTTAAGAAATGACGTTTTCAAGTGTAAATTTATTTTGGTATAACTGACAGAGAGATTTTTTTTTCAGAAACAGTGGTTCAGTTACATGACAGAATTTGTATATGCGTTCCACACGATTTCGCAGATTTGTTTAGCAGCAATCATTGTTGAATTGTTAAACTCTGAAATTGACGCTACTACACAATTGCTGAATCAAGAGATTATGGATGAAAAAGGTATGAATTTCGTACATGTGGTAAAACAAAAATATTATATTTATTTTTTTATACTATTTCATAGATTTGTCACAGATGGCGATGCGGCAAAAAATCGGTTAAACTAAAAACAAAAATATGTGATGAACACATAGAGAAATCGTACGATCTGCTGTCTCGATCTGTAGCTCAGTTGGTAGAGCGGTTGCCCTAGAAAATAGACACAGTTTCGAGTTCTGTCAGATGAAAGGAATTTTCTTCGTATAAGATCTTTTAATTAATAATTATAACAAAGTAGTGGAGTAATGTGGAGTAATGGTAGTAATTTTACGGTCCACAGAAAACCAGTGTTACAGTTCCGGCTGTGGCATTAATTGAGCGAATCCTTTTACATACTCTACAGCCGTACACAGGATATTTATTTAAATTGTGTTGATTATTAAAACATTAATTAAATTTTTATTGAATTGATATTCAATTATTTTTTGTGAAATTACTCCACTAGTTTGTTATAATTATTAATACAAAGATCGAACACTCAGAAAAACAGTCGAATATAGTCGTAGCGCCATCTCATAGATGGCGCTACGACTAAAAAGTCGTTGAAAGGCCAAGTACAAAGACACGACGCAAGCACATAGAAAAATTCGTGAGGTCCGTTGTTTCGTTCCGTAGCTTAGTTGGTATAGCGTCTGGCACGGTATGCAAGAAGACGTCGGTTCGAATCCGACCGGATCAAAGGAATTTTTTCTGAGTGTTTTTTCTGAGTGTTCGATCTTTGTATTAATAATTATATTAAAATATTTTTTGCTATTTTATTTTTGTTTTGTTTTGTTATTACTATTATTATTATACTTTCTTGCTGTGTATTTCTGAGTTATGGTGTTGTAATAAATGGTTTCTCTATTCCTATTCTAAAACAATGAATATTACAATTCATAAAGCGACGTCTCTTATCAAGTTCTAGTAATAATACAAAAGTACCTGGTTGAGTAAAGAAAAACTTTCTCAGATTTTTCACGTGGGCCAAAAAGCTGTTAAAATCAAACTCAAATACTTATCAGTAACAAACGTAGTTCAGTTCCCTTACATTGTCAAAACAGACAAGTTCGAGTACTATCAGATTGACGGAATTTCTCTTCGTGTTTGTGCTTTATATTAATAATTAGAATTTTATAGGATTCTGAACAAATACGATGCCATTGTCATACTTATATTCTTTGATTTGAAATTCAACATTCGCTTTTCAGATTTGCCTTTAAATTTTCTTGTAACATTTACTATAGCATTTTGCTTTGTTTCTAATTGCAGATCAAAGGAAAATCGAAGAGCTAAAACGCATTTTACGCTACATTAGAAGACGTCCTCTAAATCATTTAGTGTGGACATTTATTCCAATTGACCTACGTTTATTAGTAGCTCTTTTCAGTATGTGCACATCATATTTTATTGTTGTGTTACAGTTTTCTCGGATAATTTAATTTTTATTTATTTAAGGCAATCTATAAATCAACCAGCTGTAGAGCTCTTTGTGAAAGAATTCGTTTAGGGAAGTACAATAATGCTCACACTACGGCTTGGCGGCAGAAATAGGTAAGGTGGCAGTACTTCCCTAGATGAACTCTTTCACAAGAACTTCGCTTGTAAAATGAATAAATAACTGAACCATTGACTTTCATAACACAGGTCAGCCCAGCTTTAAGTCAGGAGACAGATAGCCTTACGGCGATACTAATAAACCATATTATACATTTTTAGAAATGGCACATGTTCTGTAAAAGGCTTAATTTTCTTTTATACCTGTCTATGAAATGTACAAATAAATCATTGTATTTATTATACAACCATGTCCACGTATGTACGAAGTGTTATAAATACCTAAAATAGAAATGTTACGCACGTAATAAGACTGTGAACACGCAACCTGTTCGCCATCCCTAATAAGATGCGCACTCTAAACGGTTGCAATGCACCGACCATCACGGCGATTGTCTTACTAAATAAGTTGATTGCAGTCAACCAGGTTGCTGATTTTTTTCAGAGTTGGCACAGCTAACAGGTTTTGTTAATGTCATAATTAAAATTAGTACATGTGGAACAATGCGAAAAAGAAAAGAGAAATAAATAAAAATTTACACCCAAGTCTAAATAGGTCCGTTCTTCAGCTATGGGAGATTATAGAGCGCATTGCCATTCTTGAGATTGTCTGTAGCCATAATGGTTAGAATACACAAAAAATTATGAAACGTGTATAAGTATGCAGTGAAAACGATAATAATTTTAGTAGCAGTTGAGCTCCTTGTGAAAGAGTTCGTCCAGGATAGTACTGCCACCTAACCTATTTCTGCCGTCAAGCAGTAATATCAGCATTACTGTGTTCCGGTGTTGAAGGGTAAGGTTGCTGGTGAAATTACAGGCGCATGGGACTTGTCAACTTATGTAACAGGGTGACGGGCGCAGTGGCAGTGCCCCTCAGATCTTTGCAATTTAAAGCTCTGAGTGGCACTGTAACTGTTATGGACAGGCATGTAGCTTACCATCAGACACACGACTTGTTCGTCCCGTCACTTGATGTTATAAAAAAAATTAACGTACATTTTGGATTGTTAAATTAACGGAAATTGCAAAATATTCACGAACTATTGAGACAAAAATCTGTGACCAGTGCGTGTTGCCTGTGATGACTTACGGCACTGAGACGTGGTCGCTCACTATAGGACTCATAAGAAGGCTCAAGGTCACTGAAAGGGTAAAGGAAAGGGCTTTGCGAGATTGAATCAGTAATGAGGATATCCGCAAGTGAACCATAGTAACCGACGTAGCCCTAAGAATTGCAAAAGTAAGCAAGCAAAAGTAATTAAGTGGCAATGGGCAGGGCACTTTGCTCGTAGAACAGATAGCCAATGATGTCGAAGAGTTCTCGAGTGGCAACCGCGTACCGACAGACGCGGCGTGGGCAGACCACCCACAAAATAGACTGATGATCTGGTGACGGCTGCGGGAATCCCCTGGATGCAAACGGCGCAGGACAGGTCGTTTATGAAATTTTTTGAGGAATCTGGAAATCTTTGAGGGAGGCCTAAAATGATGAAATATTGAGAACTGCCTGATGCTTGAAATGATTCCAAAATTGTAGATGGGGCATCAACGACTGAATTCTGACTCAGTGGTGGATCGAAAAGATTCTTAGCGGAATAGCACTTTCAGTGGCAGTTATTCGTGCTATTGAGGAAGATTAACTGTTGAAAAGAAATTCAGCTCTGAATACAGGCTCTCCTGGTTCAAGAGCGTGAACTTTTTCCTGCAAAACTATGACCTGCTGCTGACAATCACCGGTTACCGTGATAGTTGTCTATCACGGTAACCGGTGATTGTCTGTATGTATTCTGCCATAGCCCTTAATGGTCAGAAACACACTAAAACATATATAATTAATTATATAGCACACACATAGGTGTAAGGTTATTAATAATTAAAATGCAAAATATTTTATTATTCTAAATTTATTAAAACCCAGTACAACAACATGCAAGGGATTAAGAAACCTGCATTCCGTGATTACTGCAAATTGCTATTGTGAGCATTTACGTTTGGATGTCGGTAACGACACCGCCGCTCTTACGGGAGGAGGTAGGTTATTCCATATTTTAGGTGAGACATATTTGAAGCAACCACGGGCTGCAGCGAGTGACATTATCGGCTTCCTAATCATGTTACAAGCTTATTGCGTAGGTACATAGGTATTAATTATAGATACATAGATATGTAATGTAGAAGGTAGTAAATTTTAAACACTGCGTAATACCAGCTTTGCATAAATTTAAACTTCAAAAGTCAATTCCCCTGTGCGCTATACGTTAAATATAATAAGTCGATAGTTAGAGTGATGATGGAACGCCGGTCCGGGACCATTGCTTGCGATGCTCAGTTTAGTCCAGAATTTACATGCCATGATACATCGATACCTGTAATGAACACCACACCAACTTAATTTTTATAGCTGTTTCGTTTTTATTTTGTTTTTTATTTCTTTATTTTTTTCGTTAACAAAATTTCTTATCTTGCTTTTTTGAATTTTGTTTCTTTATTTTATTCACAAAATTCTCTTTACAAAAATAACAGAAAATGACCAAAAAATTAAGTTGGCGTAGTGTTCAATGAATCTACAGCTACTGGGAAAAGACGGCACATTTTGTTTTAATTATACGAGGTCAAATAAATGCCTTCTGGAAAGGTCTCTGTCTAACAGTTTACAGCGTGCTTGTGCAATATTCAGCCCCTTCAAATAAAGAGACTGATGGTGTCTTGAGAAGACGCAATATATATGCATGTGAATTTTAATACTTTTTCTGTAAGTCATAAGACTAGGGTTACCTTCTATTTGCTTTCCACTATTTGCATTTCTCCTAATCGATATTTTTTAATGTTTATCAATTATGAAGTTTATTCAATAAACAAAAGACAATTACTTGATGAAATTCTGTTGTTTCAGTCTTATGTTTGTTACTTTATTCATATTGGTTCATTCGATTCATATCACTGAAATTTCTTAGAATATTTTTGTAATCCGTTTCTTAAGACTCTATTTGTATATACAGGGCTATTTATGACATAGTAAAACCTCACAGGACTATGTTACTAAAATCATGAATTATTCAAAACTTTGTTCCGTGACTAGCAGTAGGGAAGTACTGTCATCTTACCTATTTCTGCCGCCAAGCAGTAATATGAGAGTTACTACGTTTCGGTTTAGAGGGGTACGGGTGCTGGTGCAATTACAGGCACTTGTACTTGTCAACTTATGTCTCAGGGTGACCGGCGCAGTGGCCGTGCCCGTAAGATCTTTGCAATCTAATTTCTTATGCTCTGAATGGCACTGCAACTGCTATAGACAGGCATGTCACTTACCACCAGACGCACGACTTGTTCGTTTCATCACTTGGTATTATAAAAAAAAACTTTTTACGAAACATGATAAATTTACCAAAAATAAAATTCAAGTATTCGTTGTACACACGCCAACACATCAAGCTACACATTGACGTATCTTGTTCCGTTGCAATGAACGCGATTTACGAACCATAATGTGAAGTTTGATGTGCCGTTGTCCGTACTATCTGACACTTTTTAGATCTGTATCTCGATACCTCCAATTAGCACTACGCGAACTTTACTTCATTCATTCATAGGTCATTTTTTGTTATTTTGTAAACAACCACATTTATTCTGCCCTTCTTATCATAACTAACGTAATCGACATTTTTTGCGAAACT
>NW_020653731.1:8703753-8719574 GCF_003589595.1 Hyposmocoma kahamanoa
CAAATTACTTGATAAGAATATTTCAAAGAGACTATAACGCGGTGTGAGCGTTTTTTCATTAACCGTGCTCTGTGGTTTCACTTGCGGTTATAATATGACAATATGAAATGTGATGTTCAAAGTCACATTTTCAGTAGAAGTAGAGCTCCAGTAAAAGAGTTAGTCCAGGAAAGTACTGCCACCATACCTCATTCAGCCGCCAAGCATTAATGCCAGCATTCCTGCGTTCCGGTTTTGAAGGGTATGGGTGGCAAAATTACGGGCACATGAGCCTTGTGTCATGGTGAACTTATGTCTCAGGTTGTCGGACGCAGTAGCCCAGTGCCCCAAAGATCTTCACTATTAAAGCTCTGTGTGGCACTGCAACTGTTATGGATAGGCGTCTAGCTTACCACCAAGCGCACAACTTGCTCGTCCTGTCACTTAGTTATATATAAAAAATAGCGTTATTAACTGAGGGTATGCTTGTGGCAGTTATAATAGGTATGTACTTATTGCTACTAAGCATTTTTGCATGCCTCTAACTATCCCCGCAGACTTTTTCAAAGTATCTTACTTAAATGTCTTAAGTACCGTGCAGAAAACCGCAGTTTACCACTATTATTTAAGGCTTTACGTATATCTTATTTTGATTTTTTTTACAGAAAAATGGCAACTAGGCGTGATAAAATTATAAAATTAATTGAAAAGAAGAAAACAAAGAAGACTGATTTAAAAAAAATCTGGCGCAGAAGTTTGGATTTTAATGACTTCAATGTTATTTTTAACGATGGACGCCGCAACGAACATGATAATTCGTTTAGATTTATTCAAAATTATGACCTGTCAAACCTTAAACAATCAATACATAAAGATTTTTTTGTCATTCCTGAAAATCCTAAAGTGCTTTTTTTGTGATGAAATATTAGTAACCTCAGATAGTGAAAATGATGATCCAAAAAAAATAGATGCGTTCAATGATTCGGATGACAGTGTTAAAGACCAAAATTATATTCCTGATGCTGATTACAACGAAAGTAGCAGTTCCGATGATAAAAATGTGAAACGTAAATCAATGAGAGGTAGTAAAATAAAACAACAAATGACTAGAGACCAAAATAGCACATATGAATTGAGCATATTGCAAGGAGTAAAAAGAAAGCTATTTATGGAACAGGAAAATATAAACAAGGAAAATACATGTCAAATAACTCAACCGGAAAAAATTACATATGACTACAAAAATACAAATACAGAAACTTATATAGACTGCCAAAAGCCTGAACTAGGAGAAATAAAAAAAGTCTTAACTAATCAGAATATTGAGAATAAAAGTACAGAAAAGAATACAAACAAGCTAAATTATCAGCACAACATAATTTTTAGGGAAAAGGATAGTATTAACGACATAAATAATCTACACAACGAAGCCAATACAACAGAATACAATATAAACGTAAAAGTATCTGAAGTTAATGAATATACAAACGACATGATCAATCACAACAACGAACACAATACAGAAGAGAAGACAAGTGAACAAACGACTGAACAAGAAGAAACTACAGTGGAAAATAGAAATGATCCAAATGTTACTGAGGGAGACAAAGGGTTCACAAAAACGGGTGAGCTTAGAAAAAGAAGACAATTTAACGAGTCCAAAAAAGAAAGAGTTGATAAAAAGTTACAAGAACAAAGAGAAAAAATGTCCTTAAAAAGTCCATGTAACTTTCTAACTTGCAAGAAATTGTGTTCAATGAAAATTGATGACGGTCAAAGAAAGAAAATTAATGACGGTTACGTTGCATTGAGTTTTGAAGAACAAGGACTAGTAATAAAATGTTTGATTGACGAAAAACCGGTACGAAGGAGACTACTAACTAGCAAGGAAAATCGAAAAAATACAAATGTTTACCATTTGAAAGTTAACAATAACAAAATTGAGGTGTGTAAAACATTTTTTTTGACTACTCTGGGATATGACGCTGGCAACGATTCTAGAGTTAGAGGCGTGTTGAAAAAAGCAATTGATGAACAAAAATGCAACCGCGGATCTTACAAACGAGTTGATCAGGTAGACAAAAATATGATCATTCGTCATATAAAAACTTACAATCCGTGTATTTCGCATTATAGACGTGAACATGCACCTAATAGACTATATTTACCCAGCGATATATCAATAACATCGATGTACAAACAGTTTTGCTCACAAAACCCTTCTATAAAAATATCATTTGAGTTATACAGAATACAAGTAAAAGCTATGAATATTTCAATGGTGAAATTGGGTCATGAACAATGCGAACAGTGTGCCATCTTCCAAAACCATGATCCAACTCATAAAAATGACAATTTAGTCGAAGCATGTAATGGATGTGCTTCTTATAAAATGCATAAAATAAAGTATACGGAGACACGTATTAAGTATAAAAATGATACTAATTTAGCGATCGAAAATCCTAATGATGTTTTTTACTCGGTTGATTTGCAAAAGGTGATAATGTTGCCAAGAATTGATCAATACAAATCTGCTATTTTCTGTCCAAGAATTATAGCTTTCAACGAAAGCTTTGTCCCTCTAGGTACTCAGACAAAGGAGCATGTACCTTTTGCGGCAATTTGGAATGAAACTATATCTGGTAGGAACCAGGAAGACATAGTTTCTGCTTTTCGGGCATTCTTTTTTTATAAAAGAGATGCTGAAAGTGTGACTCTGTGGCTGGATAACTGCGCGGCACAAAATAAGAACTGGACATTGTTTACATTTTTGGTTCAAATTGTAAATAGTAATTTAATTGCAGCCCAATCTATTACCCTTAAGTATTTTGAGCCAGGCCACACCTTTATGTCCGCCGACTCCTTTCACCACCAGGTAGAACTAGCTTTGAAGAAAATGGACAAGGTGTACGACTTTTTCGATTTTGTGGAGTGTGTTCAGGCTACGAATACAAAAAAAAATTACGTTAAAGTCATGGATGTAGCAGATTTTTTTTACTTTCATGACCATGCATCACAGCATAAGCTACGGAAATACGAGCCACGAGTATATTTAAAGGATATGGTGGTAGTACGAGCTGAGAGGGGACTTTACCAATTAAAATATAAAAGGAGTCATTATGACGAAGAATTCCAAAGTCTTGACTTCTTGCAGGCCAAGATCATAAAGTTAAAAGAATTCCCAGAAGTTGTCGTTAAAGTAGAACCAAGAGGAATTAGCGCAGAAAGAAAGGAATCCATTATTTCAAAGCTCTTGCCTCTAATGCCCGAAAATAGGAAATCGTTCTGGTATAATTTACATGTTTCGGAAGCCACGGACTTAATGCAGAATCACTGAGTGCATTTATTGAAAACATTAAGATATTTTTGTTGAGTACCTGTTTTGTTGCGTTATTTGCTGATTTTTTAAAATAATTTTATAAGAATTACTTTAGTTTTTTTAAGGAAGTGCAATCCGTCTTTTTAGTATGTTTTGGTTTAAAGGATGGTTTTAATTATGATTCGTTAGCATTATTTTTTAAGTGATCATTGTTAACCGTAAGATATCATTTAAGAGTAAACTGATAAATGAAACCTGATCTCAAGATTAAATCTGTTCCTAATTAAGCCAAAATTTAGATTATTAATATTAAGATTCTTTTTTTTTTTGGAGGAGAGCCAATTTTTATTTTGATATTTTACTAATTACTTAAGTATATTAAGAGTGTAATAAATACATTTCTAACAAAACGTAATTATATAATATTTTTTTATTTAATTAGTATTTATTTTATTTTGATTATATCGTACTACCTAGAATTACAAGAGTTTGCTAGTCATAAAGAACGTACTTGTAGTAATTAGGTTGTATAAAAAGGATTGTCATCCAAACTTCTCCATAGTTTCGCTAAGCATAAATATCGTACTATGACGTTACTAGTCATAAACATCACACATGCTTCATTTACGTCAGTTACGCATAGTAAAGTACTATTGGTTTCACGAGGTTCACTAGTCATAATAAGTTTTTGGAGATTTTAAGTACTTACTAAAATATAATTTACAAATGCATTGCCATAGAAATGAAGATTATGATCATAGGTACACAACGATATTAAAATAATTTATATATGACTTTTAGTTTTCTCATAACAACAAAAATAAAAAATAAAACTTTAGGCGCCAATATCTCGAAAGTTGAAAAATGTCGATTACGTTAGTTATGATAAGAAGGGCAGTATTTACTACTATTATGCTCCCCGAATTTTGTGAAAAAAAAATAAAGGAACAAAACACAAAACAACGAATTTAGCGAAAAAAACATAAAATAAAAACAGAACAGATCCAAAAAGTTGAGTTGGCGAAGTGTTCATAGGAGATATCGATTTGGCTTAAGGTAGTGAGTTCAAACATGCAAGCGTCACCCCTGACGACCTCCGCCACTGTCACTGTGTTTTTCATCGAACTGGTGTACGCCAGCGCTTTTTTTATATCTCACAGTGTTATCGCCGCATAGAGCAATCTATTTATTTATCTTAATTTAGTTTAATGTTTATCTTCGTTTATCAAAAAAGAATGCGCATAAATGCTGTGCGATGACTGTACCAACAGTTAAAGGGATTGTAGTAGGTAGGTTATGCTTAAGAACGATAAATATGTACAATTTTGTGTTGGAAAATACATGAAAAAAAAAATTAAAATATTTTTATTTACATATATAGTTCTGCGAGGTTAACCCCTTCATGGACAGTACTGAAATAATACCGCACACCAAAAGTCACTACTTTTGTTATGCCGTAGTGACCATATTGATTCAACACAATTATTACGCTTTATCACTGACGGCTGATCCCGTCGACATTCATAGCAGCACTGCAAGCTGTTCTTGCAAATGTTTCTTGTGCATAAGTAGGTATGGCCATGACAGAAGTACAGTGATTTTATTCAATTTATTTCAGCAAAAAAAGTCTAAATCTATACATTAAAATAGCGTACACCGTAAAATAGAATTACCCTTGCAGTATAAGAAAACAACTAAATATTATTATGCACTAACAATTCCAAAAGAAACAATTACTAATTAGATCATATTTAAGCAGTGATGACGGTTATTTATTTATTATTTGAATACTTAAATCACAGCTTGGAAAGTAGTAAGAGAGAATTTTTATTATTAATAGTAAACGTAGATATCCATTAAATTTAAATGAAAATTAAGTAATTCATTTCACCTAGATGGCAGAAAATACCTACCTAACTAACCTGATTTAAAATGTAAAAATACGTTTCATTATTATTTATTATAGAATAGGGTTTCTGCAGTACACATTATTGGTTTATCAAGTTACTAAAAAAACTTTTGAACTTTTTTTTGAGGGACTTTTTACACTTGGAAAATGTAAGTACTGGAATTTCTTTATATTTATCACTCCATTACGTACGAGGCCAAAGATTCAAAAAATACACCACCACCACCACCAGTCCACAATTGATGGAGAAATCGGTGAACACACTATACATGCCTATATAATTTGGGAATTTCGCTCCTTTTAATGAGATTCCCACATCAGATTTTGACTTGGTGACCATGGGACGATCTCAAGAGTATACTGTAGTCTAGGCTCTACTCTATGAGTAGAATCACTGGCTGAGTGAATATAGTTTTGTATTTAGAATGTGTTTGAAAAAATGAAATAAAAAAAATAGAAGGTCTTGAGAGTTCGAGATGTAACCTAAGTAAGAAAATATGTGAAAAAGTGCAATAAACCAAGTTTTGAAGATTATCCCCGTTTATATTTATAAAAGTACCTCTCGCTACGCAACACGAGGTACGTCCAAGCCTTACAAATGGTGGAGTTCGCCGGCTTACAAATGCAATGGAAGAAATATATATTATAACTCAAATTTTCAAATGGTGAACGCAAGCTTACGAATGATGGAAAAGTTCCAATAAAGAAAACTCCGTTGGAAAAAAAAATTGTATATTTTTACGAAAAAACCACCAGGAAAGCGTATATAAGGTCGTAGTTTAAATGTTTACTTTTAATATTGTTTTATAACTGATACCAATGAAAAGTGCACGAAGAGAATATGGATTGTATACCGGCACATAGATTTAATGGATTCAACGACTTAGATGAGTTTTTGAATCAATTTGAGGCCATTAGCGTATTAAATAATTGGTCTGATGTGCATAAGAGATACGTGTTTCATTTGTATTTGGAGGGGCTAGCTCTACAATGGTACAAAACGTATTTTTCTTTATACACGACGTATGATGTGATTGCACAGAAGCCAAACGAGGAATTTCCTTCACAAATAGATTACGCCCTAGAATTTTATTATAGGCGACAGGTGCCTAACGAATCGCTGACAAGTTATTTTTATAGTTTAGATAAGTTAGCGACGAAAACGAATATTCAAGATGTTCAGTTTATTAGACATTTCTTGAAGTCTTTGATACCCAATTTTCAATGGATGTTGGCTAGTAATTTGTATTTGTCGAAAGAGGAGTTGAGAAAAACAATTGTGCAAGTAGAAGATATATTTAATCACGGTTACGATGTGAGTCGACAAAATATTGAATTGCTAGTATATTTTCCTAAGGAGCACTCTCATTGTTGGCAGACACAGGGTGACTCTGCACCGATTATTAGACCCGAGTCTAAGCAGTCGGAATATCAAGTGCCACGAGCACCAATCGTGCAGCAGGATACGCCACGTCAAGTGTATTCACGAGCACATGGTATAGGATCTTCGTCGGGATCTCCTCAACGTGGATGTCAGCAATACGCAGCTGAACTTTAGAAAATTTGTCTATAATTGATAGTTTTACTGTAGTTAAGGCACCTTTTGTATCTGTTTTTATAATGATGTAAGTTGCGAGGCGTTGGTGGATACTAGTGCTTCGGTTTCAGTAATCTCTCGTTGTTTTGCAGAAAAGTTACATTTGCGTATTGATGATACTCCAAGTTTTCCATTGTGTACAATGGGCGGATCGCCAATAAATTTGCAGTCGTCCACCATAGTGTCGTTGACATTTAATTGAAAGGAATGTCCATCGAGGTTGCTGGTTGTAGAGGACGTTGAAGAATGTCTTGTTTTGGGGCAGGATATTTTGAAGAAATATGATTTCAAGGTTGTCAAAAGTGGAAATTGACAACAAAATTTCGTTTAAGTCCATGACAGATATTGGGTCAAAGAAAGAAAAGTCTTCTTTGAAACCGATATCAAAAAGTTTAGATAACTTCTCGCTAGATAGATCGGAGCATGTAAACTCTTCGGTTGTTGTAATGTAAAAGTTGATGTAAGTCATTGACTTACAATTATATGGACGTCGGGTCCGCGCTAAAAAGTGTCCGCACTTGTAAGGCGTTAAAATCGTATACAGAGCGCGACACTCCGCTTTAGTCTTCATTTGTTCTACTGACAGCGCGATACTGCGATGACATTACAATTTAAATTTCGAATAGGTTGACTTGAGACATTTTTTTCGTGGTTTTTGTATTAGACCCGTCGTCCATTTATTTGTAAGTCAATGATGTAAGTGATAAGACGTGTCAACTGCGTCAAGATTGTAATTTCAATAAAAATAATTATAAATATGCTTTGCCGAAGTTACATATAAAATTTAATTTGGAAAGCGACATTTTTAAAGCTGTTCGCGTAAGTAATGTGGAGAATTTACAAGTTGTCAAAAGTGGAAATTGACAACAAAATTTCATCTAAGTCCATGACAGATATTGGGTCAAAGAAAGAAAAGTCTTCTTTGAAACCGATATCAAAAAGTTTAGATAACTTCTCGCTAGATAGATCGGAGCATGTAAACTCTTCGGTTGTTGTAATGTAAAAGTTGATGTAAGTGATAAGACGTGTCAACTGCGTCAAGATTGTAATTTCAATAAAAATAATTATAAATATGCTTTGCCGAAGTTACATATAAAATTTAATTTGGAAAGCGACATTTTTAAAAGCTGTACGGTAAATAATATGGAGAATTTACAAGGCAAGTTGATAAAACGAGCAGCTTTGATAGAACCGCATAAAGAATATATAACTTATATACAATCGCAAGGGAAGCGAATATTTGATAAAAAAGATAGGGTTGCTTAGATATCTAAGAGGTATGTTACGCGAAAGTTAGGGTAGTATATCGATTGAGTAGAATTAATTGTATTGTGAGAAGATTAGGTATAAATAGGAATAGATCGGGTAGGCAGGATCTACTGCATGTGAGTAGAATGAAAATGTTCTATAGGAGGTAATTTAATGTTTTCTTAGTTTCTACAAGGTTAATTAATCTTTTATATTTATTTTTCATATGGAACCACGATGACATTGTGATAAATATTTTGAGAGAAGTTGTTATTTTCCGGCAAATGCAGACTTAGAAGGACGGGAGGAGAAGATGGACTACGTTTTAGATTGGATACATATAACTTACTTTTTCTTTTTTTTTATTTCATGGATATATTGTCCATAGTTCGTGGTCACCCTCCCAGATGAACAAGAACTGTCTGCATTCAAGGAAAATATATTTATTTAATTATTAGAAATCCTTCATGAGGTATACCCTCATATCATATGTATGTTAGGATATGTTGTTAGGGTTATATGTGTTTGTTCTGGTTCGTTTAAAGAAAGTGAGAAAAGCTGATGGAACGTGGATGAGGACTAAGGCAGCTGGGAGATCAATATTGATGTTACCCAGTGATCGTCCGATGGATGCTCAAGCCTGTGTTGTCGTCGTAGCAGCATGCACGTTGAAGATAGTTTAGGGAAGCATTTAGGAAGTTTTAGTAGTAATGTTTAGAAATTTGTTAGGATCATTCAGCCAAGCTAGGGTCGCTGAAATAAAGTGTTAGGATTTAGTCAGGTTCCCTAATTAGCTAGGATAGCTGACGAGTAATTATATTTTAATTTGTTTGGTTAGGATGTGGTCATGGTTTATCCTTTTAGATAGGTTTTTGGCAGACTAAAGCCATAGCCTCCTCAGTGGTTTACTTATTGGTAAGGTAGTAGCTTCCGAGCAGTGTGTGGCTAGCCTATAGTAATGGCTGATCACTTATGTAAGTTGCCTATCATAGGTAGGGCACCAGCTAGGGATGTTCACCCCCTCAGTTGTGAGGAAGAGAGATGTAGTCTAGGCTCTACTAGAGTAGAATCACTGACTGAGTGAATATAGTTTTATATTTAGAATGTGTTTGAAAAAATGAAATAGAAAAAATAGAAGATCTTGAGAGTTCGAGATGTAACCTAAGTAAGAAAATATGTGAAAATGTGCAATAAACCAAGTTTTGAAGATTATCCCCGTTTATATTTATAAAAGTACCTCTCGCTACGCAACACGAGCTTCGTCCAAGCCCTATAATACCCTTCCAAACAAAAAAATAATTTTCGAAATCGGTCCACAATTGCGACACACACAAAGCTCGGACATAACATCTGATACAACACACTATTACACAGCAAAATGGGCTCATTAATCATTTCATCAACATATCATCATCATCATATCATCTTTCAATCACGATGGGAATTACTATTACTTTATTAGCATCGTCTAAAAATTGTTTACTACAAATGTCTATTCTAAATATCCACATTCAATTTAAAACGTAAATTTAAGTTAGGATTATTAAACGTGGGCTCACTAGGTACTCGCCACGATGAATTTATAGTCGCCAAGGAGCGACATGAAGTAGATATCATGGCAATAAATGAGACTTGGTTGAGGGACGGTGAAGAGGGCCGCGCGCCGCCCGTCGGTAACTGGCTACCGATTGCGTCATATTCCCCGACCGCCCGCTGTGCGCTCGCGCGGCTGTGGGGTTGGGTTTTATATACGACGAGGTGTTGTTGTCCGTACACTATCTCATACACCGGCTCCGCTTGTTGAGCGAATGTGGTTATGCGCAAATGTCAATGGGAAAAAGTTACTGGTAGGTACTGCATACAGACCGCCTTGGCTTAACGTAGATATATTTATAGATGCTTTGGCTGAGAGTTTGAGTTGTTTTTCATGGTGCAATAATGTAGTATTGTTAGGAGACTTTAAGATTAACCTCTTGAATATTACAGATAGTGATACCAAAAAGATATTAGACTTTCTGAATTGATAAAAAGGCTTATTATAATCATTATATAAATAAACAGAAAGATACTCGAGTGTTATGGACACATATGAAAAAAAAATGTTAACAAAAAGAAAACCGGAGCTACCTACACACATCTTTAACGATCCTGACTTAATAAACAACCATTTTCTAAATGTGCTCGGTAGTCTACAGACATCACAATCAAATATGACATATTTTAATCAAAATTGTAATATCACGACAAAATTATCACTTAAGACAGTAGAAGAAATTGAGGTCCTCCAAATCATACGGTCATTGAAGTCAAACGCGGTTGGTCTCGACGGGATTTCACTGGACATGTTACTGTTGTCTTTGCCTGTCTTACTACCTGTTATTACGGCTATGGTGAACAGATCTATTGAAACCAATACGTTCCCAATGGACTGGCAGCATGCAGTCATAAGGCCCATTCCTAAAAAAAATAACCCATCGACCTTGAGAGATATTCGGCCTATAAGCATAATGCCTTGTGTATCGAAGGTCCTGGAGTCACTTGTAGTAAAACAAGTAACAGACTTTCTAGAAAGTAATGAAATCCTTCCCACCGTACAATCGGGATTTAGTAACATAGATAAAAAAAAACATAGTGCGACAACCGCTATGATCAAAGTATTTGATGACATCCTATCCGCACAAGACAATGGGCATAAATTAAATAAGTTCTATTCTGTTTGTTGTAAATGTTGGACATTACCTTACATACAGTTATCACTGTCTATATGTATCAAAATCATTATTTAAGTATTCTTTACATATAACTGAACACAACACACTACATTATAGAAATATTTATTTACTAATAAAATCCAATGCTGCTATAACATACAATTATTCAAATTTTCAACAAAATCGTAAAACAAACCAAGCAATCAGTTGTATAGTACATGTTGATCGTCGAATACTGAGCCGAGTTTTATGTCACAAGATCTAAGGGCGTTGTTGTATAGGAATTCGAATAGGTATGGGTGAAATCTTTTAGCAAAAGAACCGTGTACTTATTTATTATGTACAACTTACACGTACAGTACTTATAACTAAACATGTAATTAATAATAATAATAATAATTTATTTTATTTTCTCTCAACATACAAGGTGAATAGTTTAAACAAAAGATGCTTACTGACTAATGAGTTTAATATTAAACCTTATTTGCGAGAGACTGGTGCCTGAGATAGGCATAAAAATACCTGTAATACAGGTCACCAGGATCCCCGTTTCGCGGATTATAATAAATTAGACTAAACTCTTAATTATGAATATTAGACAAGTAAAATATAACTTTGCTAAAAATAGGTAAAAATGAAAGTAGAACAGAGCGTATTTGCGCCGACGAAGGACGGTATACAAAAAACGAATTTGAACCAATAGAGGAGGGTTAATTATATGTCCCCTTACTAGGTTAAAAATATATATTTTAGAAGCGCCAGCTTTTGCCTGATCTTAAGCGATCTGTACGATACCATGCCCAAAATAAAGGGTGTAATGTACATATGAGGATAGTACCCATAAAGTTTATTATACAAATATCTCAATGATTATTTCTGGATTCGTTCCAACATTGCAATATGGAGTTTATTGTGATGATTCCACACTACGCACGTAGTTTCCAATTTACCTCCAACAAAGGCGTTATATAAATTACAAATCGCCTGTCGATAGTCGAAAAACTTAGTTTGCTGCTTGATGAAGCCAAAACTTATCCATGCACGATTACATACATCAATAATATGGTTCGTTAAATTTGAGTTCAGAATCGAATCTTACTCCCACATCACGAACAGACGTCACACGGCTCAAGATCGTGCCACCGAGGTTGTACTCATTGAGGATTGGCTATCTCCGAGAATAAGACATCACTGAACACTTTTCAACATTCATCTCCAAGCTGTTGTCTTGGCTCCAAGCGAAAATGCCGTTAATATCAGCCTGGAGTATATCAAAAACCGCGATGCAATTCACCGATAAAGCGGGTTTGACATCGTCAGCAAACAAAAGGCAGACAGACGATTTTACAGGTGTAGGAAGATCGCTAACAATCAGTAAAAATAGGTGAGGGCGGAGACTGCTATCTTGCCCTATACTAAAAGCAAGTGTATAAGGGTAATATTTAAAGTTTTCGTACTCAACGCATTACGTCTGCCACGGTTTGCTAGAAGTCGTTGGTTCGAATCCAGCCGAATCGAAGAATTTTTTTCTTAGTGTTCAATGTATGTGATTTAATTAATGTATTTAATAATTAACTAATGATGAACTGTGACGTCATCAATTTGGATACACATCTGTAAAGATAAAATTATATTTGCACATTATAAGGAATAAAAGAATGAAATGAATAATGTGAGAAATGACAATGGAAACAAAATTAATCAATTAACGCTTATTGGGTAAATAAAACACAACCAGTGTCTACTACATCGTAATCTACAATGGACCTAAGACTCTTCTCTTTATTACAACCTCTTGAAAGTAAACATCAAGTTAGTTATTAAGGTAATAAACAATTACAATAGATATATCATTATCGTCACCTTAGAGTGAATACCTCGTATGTGATTTCTATGTAATTTTTCAGGAAGAAGACAAAATGTTGTGTAAAATGTAGTAAACGCAATAATGTTTGTAGTAGCATTTTAATCACTTAAATTATACCTCTTTCAGATATTATATCATATGAAGTAATTTTTTCTTCAACAAAAGTCAGTAAAAACAAACTATGTGCAAAAGCGAATGCTAGGTTTTCACTCTAAGGCGACGATATATTGTATAAAGTCAAGTGTTAAAAGAAATAAATTGTAACCTTAATACATTTTTATACATATTTTATATATGTCATTTTTATTTGAAAATAATATGAGGAAATAAGACGAGAACTAACAAAGATGATGTACATTGTAAAGACCAGTGTTTACTACATTATAATCTATAATGGACCTAAGACTCTCATTTTATTGACAATAAGATTAGATTATCTGGTAAAACTGTAAGGCAACAATGAAATATGAAGTGCACACACTGACGAGAGTAAGCACTAAACGTAGATCAATGGGAATAAAACGCCACACTAAATGACGTAACGGACGTCTAGTAATGTAGTTCAAGAGACGGTTTAGTTCTTCGATTTGTCCTTCGTCTGTAATAAAAAAAATGGATTCTTACATTTGGACAACATTTACACAGTGTGTCATTTAAACAGCGTCCTTTACTTTGGCGACAGTGCCGTTAAAATCCCATTTCTGTCTCTATACAATTTTCGATGTTTTAATTCAAAGAATAATAATTAAAAATAGCACTTTAATTTACCTTGAAGCGTATAAAATACTTTTATTTTTGTTACCCGTAAACACCTATAAAGTTCATACCTTTTTCATCCATAATTTCTTCATACAACAATTGTTTAGTAGTGTCGATTTCAGAGTTTAGTAATTCAATAAAAATTGATGCTAAACTAATCTGCATAATCAAGTGCAAAGCAAATGCCATATCTGTTATATAGGTGAACCACTCACTCTAAAAATGAAAAAATCCATTATATTAACGAATCTGATCTCGCAATCATTATCTTAAATTGAGATTTTTTTACACTTTTAATACCGGAATCTTTATCATGAGTTAATGCATGATCATTAAATAGACTCTTTTTAGAAAACTTAAGCCCAAACTCATGTTATTTTTTATTATAGCTTTAACAAGAATCTAATCCTTAATCTTCCGATCTTGATAGCGGAACGTTTAGCCGCCGAGTCACACAGGTCTTCAGTCATGACTTAAATAAAAATTTTTTGAAATATTTTTTGTTGTACCAATTTATTTTGGTTGTACCAATATGATCTTTTATTTGGCCAAAAATCTTTCTACGAATAACGTCACGTCACCCTTTCCACTTATGATGTATGTGTCGAAGAGAGTGACGAGTATAAAAAAATCCAGTACTTACATTTTCTCTTAAATAAAGTATGGAAATCCAAGCAGTGTCCATTATATCTGGTACAGTTAAACCAACTTGCAAAATAACCTGAAACATATGATATACGTATTTACGTACTTACATATTTTGTTCTTCTTTACTAAGCTCAAGTTATACATTTCTGTACACAATTAATTTTGTGAATCAGCAAAAAATAAAATAAAATCCTTTTCTCAAGAAAGTAGTCGGTGATAAAAACTCAATACGAAGTACCTATGTAATTACATGCAGTTGCAGTTTTCCAGTCGGAGTACGCCACAGATCCATAAAGACATAAATACAGTAGAAGTCCTTGTACTTGAGCACAATCCACCAATTTAGCTATGTACGTTATGGTCGTGTCAATTATCTAGCGCAAAACCTCAAAAATCGAAATAATGCCAATAAGGCATCCTACTTTGAAGTGCAAAAATTATAGTCGCGCCTGTACTGAGGATACTAGCCGAGAGACCAGAGAGTGCTTTACAAAGGCACTGGGTATCGACTCTGATAAATTCTCACGCTGAACGTGATTATTTTATTAATTCTTATAGACACACAAAGTCTGATAATGTTACTGCCTTGTATAATGTGTGTGTTTCATATTGTTACTAACATAGGTTTTGTTTGTTGTTTATTTTAAGTACATACTAACACGTGTGGTCTGAATAAGAATGATTTGAATTTGAATTTGTAACATTATCTGTGGTAGGTATCATCGTTAAGTCTTATTTAATCATTTTTCAGTTTTCTGTCTGTCGTAATATTTTTTGGTTAAATGAAACGAAGGTTAACCTTATACCGCTGCAATATGGTCACTTCTTTTCATGGTAACTACGCAAACATCTCGAATTTGTCGTCTTTCAGCTATTGACCGGTAGATGACAGTACATTGATCGCAATTCCAATATAAAATCAAAACGTCATAACTTGCAATGATAAGTATTGAACTTTGAACAATGCCAACAGGGTAAAGCTTAAATTATATTAATAATCCAGGCTTTTTTATATCTTTTTAAATTAGAAACCACGACTAATCATTATCAAGATTTCATAGTGTTTAAAATTATGAATGTGTGAGTTTTGGCGACAGCATTTCTGATAGTAATCGAGGCTTAATGCAATTCTAATGCTTTTTTCTTCCGTGGAGTACACATTAACCTGTAATTAGAGTTAAAATGCATGAATTTGATTTGCTTGTATTCTATTTTAAAATCATGTTCCATTAGCTCCAGATGGAGGGTTGCAACCTGCAAAATGTAGATCTTACTAAGCGTATCTCCATTTTCATATGTTAACTACTTTCTGTCAGCAATGTAACACGCGTTGCCGTATAAAATGTCCGATAGCTCAAACGATCAGAAAAAATAAGGTCTTTTGCAATATTTTTTACAATTACAATTAGTAAAAGAAGGATGACGACATCCCGTGTATTTTATGACCCATAATTGAGTACAGCCTTTAGTAGCTGGGGTTATAAACTTGATATAGGTTATGTTTATAACAATGTCCTGTATTTCGCTTCGGATGTTTGTTTGTAGTAGCAAAAAGCAACAAGTTTTCAGTTTATTCTTAAACATATTAAAGAACTTGCTGAATTCCTAAATCGGCCAATCTCTACCACATTTAATACTACATTAACATGTTAATTATCGCAATGAAAATGAATAAAAATTAAATCTGCCACAAATGGTCACACTGTCCTCAATTCCAAAGTGATTTTGACGTTGGCAAGAGGCCTCTTGTCAAAACGTTCCTTTACTAACTTTCGTATCTCTCA
>NW_020653731.1:8734574-8761167 GCF_003589595.1 Hyposmocoma kahamanoa
ATTGTGATTCGTAAGCTGAATTGTGAGAAAAGAAATAAAATAAAATTATAAAGAAAAATAATAAGTTTGTCATCATTCATTCAGCCATACGACGCCCACTGCTGGGCATAGGCCTTAATAAGTTTGTAATATATGTAAATTTTCAGGTTTTCGCGATTGTTACACATAGGAAATGAAACTATTTTTCCGGATTTAAATGGCATATATTTGTTTTTTTTTTTTAAACAAATCAATGTTCCAACGTTTAAACCAGTCAACCGTGACCACGGGACCTGTAGAGGGCCCGAGACGTTGGTTTGTTTGAAAAAACAAAAATACGCGATTTAAATCCGGAAAAATAGCTTCACTTCCTATGTAAATTTTGTAAAATTTGTTATTTTGTATTTTCCAAACTTATTCTATTAGTAACAAACCCCAAAACCAACTGCTTAATTAATTATTTACTCATTTAACTGCTTTCATTAAAACAGTCTAAACTATTATGAACTCGATAACAAACGCGCGGCAATTCCAACGGCTCTTTAATATTGGTCTATTGAAATTCCAGTAATATTAAAATTTAATTTAAGCATTCCCCTACCGCGTTCACTGAAGTTTTGTTTTGTTCGAAATTTAATAGATAAACCACTGCAACTTTATATACAAAAGCCTAAATCGTCGTGTAATTTTTGTTACGACATAATAGAGACATTATGAACTGTTTCTTCAGTACACTCTGCCACACATAACATTTTTATCAATATCATCGACCCATATCGCTCAAACAAGTTTAAGTGATAGTCCGCTACGCTGACTCAATATCGGTTGGAGAGATCTTTTTTTAAATGACTTCAAAGAAAGAGGAGGTTCTCGACCGAATTTGGTAATTCTTTTTCTCGGAAAGAGGGTACCTCAGTATACTGAGAGTATTGGTCCCATTTAAATCTGAAGAAAATATTCCACCTCTACAGTTGGCAAACTAGGAGATGAATCCGGCTTCGCGTACTTTCCAGTAACCGATTTCAATAAAACTTGGCAAATAGATGTAATTCCACGAACTTTTGAAGTCGGTTTTTTTTTAAATTATTTATAATTACTATGATATCTAGTGATGTGACGAACGAGTCCTGTCGCCCGTCATCCTGGTACATAAGTGTAATAATAAATAATAAATTCTTTCACAAGGAGCTGTAGAGCTCCTTGTGAAAGAATTAATAATAGTAGTAATTAATAAGTAGTAATTAATAAGAATTAGTAATAGTAGTATTACCTTATCTATTTCTGCCGCCAACCAGTAATGTCAGCATTACTGCTTTCCGGTTTTGAAGTGTAAGGATGCTGGTGGAATTACAGGCACAATGGACTTTTCCACGTACGTCTCAGGGTGACGGGCGCAGTGGCAGTGCGCCTCAAATCTTTGCGATTTAAAGAGCTGACAGGCACTGCGACTGTTATGGACAGGCGTGTAGGTTACGTGGAGATCAGGCGCACGACTTATTCGTCCCGTCACTAGATATTATAAAAAAAACTAAAATGATAATTATGAAATAAAGATAATGTCAATTTTGAATTTTTTATATAATATTTTGTATTCATCGACTATAATAGTGTTTTCTAGGCCTTGTTTCATCACCAGTTGCCTATAGCATAATGATGTTAGTCCTATAACAACTATTCTAGATCACTTGGTACTAGCATCATTTTTTCATTTCCTTTATTATCGTTTGCAACTCGACTCCGAGGACGATAAATCTGTGTGTGAATGAGATCGTGCAAGTTTCGACATATATAAGGAAGGGGTGTATCGAGTACTCGATTCCTTATCGACTTTGCTCAGAAGTTTGTAAAACATTTTGCCATGTCACTTTCATAAATTATATTGGCATAGTAGGCATATACGTGCTTTTAATATAATTAAATTCATTCTATTAAAGATAAAAGTTAGGTTGATTAAATGGATCGACTTCAAAACAATCTGTTGTTATGGGACGAAGGTTCATTTTTGGATGGTGGTAACACCACTCGTGAATTATTACATTTTAAATTTCCCATATAATTTCTATTGGCTATGTTCAATTTTCGCATTCAAACCAATATCCGCTTCTTTGGATATACTTTAATTTAATTAGTTATGCATCGTTGCCACTAGAGTGTGCTGTCTTCGTATTTGTTGGCTCGCGGTACGGCAAGAGAACCTCGCCGCGACCATTTCGAAAAAAAAAGAAAAAAGAAAAAGGAAGATCGAGACGCGTGCGTGTGGATATTCCCCTGGCGACGAACACCTCCAGAGTATGCGGCCCTAACGAGGAGTTCAAGGTACGGCACAGTTTTTCTTCGTAATATTTCTTTCTATTTTCTATACTTTTTATTTTCTCGATGCTATAACCATAAATCCAACTTTCCTTACCTTCTTCTAGAACCGCGCCTTACAGTCCACACCACCATCAAATTTAATAGGTTGCAAAACCTCCCAGCCGCTCCAGATGAGATATAAATAGACGACATAAAGTTTATTACTTCTTCAATAGTTTTTTAGAGGTCCATGTGTACCGAATTACCGATCCACGAAGGTAAACAATAACTAAGAGACTCGGTTTTTCTCCGACTATTATGAGCCTGAGTTCCATCTTGAAGAGCTTCATTTTTAATAGCAGTAGTGTTTCGTCCAGGGAAGTACTGCCACCTTACCTATTTTTACCGCCAAGCAATAGTGTAAGTATTACTGCGTTCCGGTTTCAAAGGGTATTGGTGAAATTACAGGCACATGGGAC
This sequence comes from Hyposmocoma kahamanoa, assembly GCF_003589595.1. Lineage (NCBI taxonomy): Eukaryota > Metazoa > Arthropoda > Insecta > Lepidoptera > Cosmopterigidae > Hyposmocoma > Hyposmocoma kahamanoa. The sequence goes on from NW_020653731.1 coordinate 8,737,325, forward strand.
TTATTAACTTATGTTTCATGGTGTCGGACGCAGTGGCAGTGCTCTTCAGATCTTTGCGAATTAAAGCTCTGAGTGGCACTGCAAGTATTATGGACAGGCGTGTAGCTTACCATCAGGAGCATGACTTGTTCGTTCCACCAGTTGATATTATAAAAAAAAGACGATAAGATCATATTAGACCTTATTTATCTCTTTGAGAATAAGATTATCGTATGCACAACTCAATTTGCATTAAATATTCATGTTTTTTTTATTCTATTTTAATGTATACCTACCGAGTTCTTATAATTTTTTTTTGGATCTAATCCCGTATAGTTGTTTGTAAACATTTAGAGTCACAAATTTTCATATTTCATAGGTTTCACATATGTAGCGCTACGGAAAAAAAGCCGTTAAAACAAAAACAAAAGATCTGTTACAAACGCATAGAGAAATTGGTAAGGTCTTCTGACTCAATCTGTAGCTCATTTGGTCAGATCGAAGGAATTTTTGTATTGAGAAGAACAAATTAGTGTAGTAATTTCTAAAAAAAATAATCTATGAATTCATGGGGTTACCGTAATGAAACTTCGACATATCGTGGAAGCTTATCGGTTTCTGTTCACCAAATTAATCATATGGTTTGTAAATAGAAATGGACCATGCCAATTGTCATGTCAATGCCAATTCAAGTTGCAACAATTGTATTCAGTTAATGTCCATTCGACACGTGCTAAATTCACACCGGATTAAATTCATAATAAATAAATAATATTATTACAAAATGTTTATTGCTTTCCTATCCAGACTATCCGATTAGTCTCCTTATTTTTCAAACTATTGACGCCTATTATTGAATAAATATTTTTTTAACCTCACTAGCTCGGAAAGGCCCTTTCTCGCTAGCGTGGAAAAGGTTTTTGAAATTCGAACTTGACGATGGACTGCGGTAACCTAACTTTTTCTTTCGATGAAAAAAAAACTAAACGGCTGTACGTTGAACTACGCATTTTGTCGTACATTATATATGTAATATAAATCAGTTGGTATATTTTTGATATATGAACATTATGAATGAATAAACCTGATTTGTTTGTTATAGTTGAACTGTTTTCTTTCATCTACCATTTTCCTTGCTATTGTATGTTTCGCTCGGCAGCAAAGTTGTTTTGCTTCTCGTGCCTTGAAACCCTCGCTACGCTCAGGATTCTATTTTTGAACCACTCGCTAGGTTTGAGTGGCACTGCAACTGTAACATATAGACGTGTCGCTTATCGCCAGGCGTATGATTTGTTCATCACGGTACTTGCTATCATAAAAATATATAATTATATTTATACGTAATACACATATGTGATTGCATGACGTATCCATATCAAAAACTAATTATAATAGATACGTATGTATTGAACTTGCTAAAGTTTTTTTTTTCATTTATTTCCAAGGCACCAATAAAGTACCTACATCATAAATACATTACAATCTAGCGAAATACAAGACTAATAAGTAATTTACATTTCACTTAATCTAAAATAAATAAACAAATTATATTAAGAATTCACCAGCTGGCAATTTTCTTATCATCTATTAAGGCGAAGACACTTTTATCGTGTAGTCTTTTTGTTCAGTGTCACTGGCACTATTTAATTTAATCATACACTAGTTTCATTGACTTACAAATAAATGGATGACGGGTCTAATACAAAAACTACGAAAAAAATGTCCCAAGTCAACCTATTCGAAATTTAAATTGTAATGTCATCGCAGTATCGCGCTGTCAGTAGAACAAATGAAGACTAAAGCGGAGTGTCGCGCTCTGTATACGATTTTAGCGCCTTACAAGTGCGGACACTTTTTAGCGCGGACCCGACGTCCATATAATTGTAAGTCAATGACTAGTTTATATGGTTTTGTCCGTTTTATTCGTCTTATGATATTTGTGTGCTCAAGGAATTGAATGGCCTCGACGTTCACTTGATGGTGAAGCCTACGTTGGTGGGCTTCGACATATTTTTGCACTATCCTGTCTACGAATTCCATTTCCAAGTTTCGATGGAGGGTTTTGTATGTACCAAGGGGCATTAACAATATTCTTAAGTACTTTATTCTGGAAACATTGAATAACATCTATTTTGGTCTTTGCAGCGCAGCCCCAGAATTGTGTACCCTAGGTCCATTATATACATATACATTAGGACCTGCCTATACAATAATAGTTTATTGCTTACAAATAGTGTATGTACCTTGTCTGTCAAGCAGGCAGTACATATTTCTGCAACGAATGTCTAGTTCTTTTCATTTTTGTCGTGGGCTTTCCAGTGAATCTTGACATCAAGTGTCATGCGAAGATATTTGACAGTATTCGCATGTGGTATCTGTTTGTTGTTGACTAACACCGGGTGATAATTGGGTTTCTTATCGCTAAAGTCTATATGCACTCACTTTGTTTGGTTGAGTTTAATGTGCATTATTTTCATTCATCATTCGTAGAATATATTCTAAGTAAATCGAAATGACATTATCATAAAATAATATATCGCACTATTAATACAATAGCGTATTAACTCAAAAAGTGTATTGTAGCAGCCACAGACGTGCCAGAATGTCTAACCCTCTTCCGACAGTACACATTAATATACAGTCATTTACCAACCCACGACTCGTCTATCATTCTCCCCCAAACTACCATGGCGAAGTGGTGACCACCAACACCTTTTCACCTGCGCCATGGTAAATGTATTTTCTCAGAATCGACGAAAAACGAATTATTAGTCGTTTCCCGTGAAAGATAATTAAAATGTATGTATAGGTTATTATAGTTTATTACAAACAATTTCCTACTTGTCAAATATATTTAAAAACAAAAGAGAATAAATAATTTTATATTTTTGAATAAGGACTGTTTTGGCCAGAACTAGCTCACATAAAGCGTGTCTCATTTTAAGCGAAGTAGATGTCTTTTAGTTGTTCCATACAAGATTCTAAAGACAGTTTTATTGACGTGTAGAAAATCAAATTTTACGTTCAATGATGGTATAAGCTTGAACTTCACATATTTTGAATTATAACACTATTGTAATAGCAGTGCGATATATCTACCTCCGTGGCTGAACGGTTGCCATACTGGACTGCCAAGCAGGGAGAAATATTTGTATGGTCAACATTTATTTCTCTCGTGACTTTGGGTGTAATTTGTGGTTATCTAATGATCTTTCTATGGCAAGTTACCCTAGTCTATGAGTGTGTGCGTTTGTATAGAAATATTTTATACAAATTTGAATTTTATTTTTATAGATTCGAAGTTTATTTTTATAGATACGCTGTTTTATAGATACATTATTTAAGTTTATTTTATAGATACACTGTTATTTACTCATTATAAGTATTTCACATGCGTATATAGTTGTACGTACAATTCCTATTATGTCGGTTTTCTTATCTGTTTATTTATTTATTATTGATTTCTTTATTATTGTCACTGGCTCACTCGCCCCGGGCTTGCTGAAAATCAGCGCCACGAAACGGTTTAATAAAAAACATTTGTGGCTAAAGCTGACCAAGTTCCGATTGCACCAGCGGCGGCACTTATTACGGTGAATTATGTACTGCTTAATTGTATTAATTGTTTTTAATTTTTATTATTATTACGATTATTCCTCAGTTCTTTTGCTTATATGCGACATGCATATAAGCAAAACTGTGGTTGTGTAATAAACAGTTTTCTTTCCTTCAATTATATTCAAAAGTGTTATCTTGGTGGATCCCAAAATCACACAAATTTCACCGATCAGAATCCGGATTAAAAATTCAAAATTACCTTGCAGTATCATAATGGCAACAGAATGATATAATTGAATTCACTGTGTGCTTGTCAACTTCTGAACGATGGCAAAGTATCGTAACTAAAGTTTTCATTGTTTCCACCGTCGAAGTTTGACGGAAATCTCTATCGCTTTAAAGTTAGTGCTGTCTCTTGGGAATCCAAATAGAATTCTCTCGAATCAATAAATCGGGAACTATGAAAGGAAAATGTTTCTTAAAATTCCGAGCTTTCGCTTTTATTTTCAATGAACATTTTAAATCAAATTTATAGATAAAATTTTAATATTTGTGAGATGTTTTATGTATGTTGTATTATATTACCATGAAACATAGTTATCAGTGAGCATCTCTTTGTTCTTATTTATATTTTACACACAGATAGCGCCGTTTAGATAAAAATATTAATAAATTTAATTTCCTAGAAATTCTAAACGTAATTTAACATTATGAATGTTTACTAAATTAAGTTTATTGCGAAACGTCCTTAGCGTAAATAGGAACGGTATTTAGTAAATTAAGGTAAGGTATTAAATTAAAAATTAAAATAAGATATTTAAATTAACAACTTTTGTACTAACTACAGTAAAAACAGGGTGCTTTGCATTGATATTAGACATAAATGGTTGATGACTGTGTTATTTTAGTTAACCGTAACCATGGGACTTATAAAGTACCCGAAACGTGTTTGAAATAATATCAATACAAAGTACTAAAAAACTGACCTCAAAAGTCATTCATCCCCTAATTTGCCACCCTTAGAGGTGGAATATATTCTTCGAATTCAAATGGGAATGCTTCTGAGATATCCTCCTCCCAACAAGAAAAGGATCATCAAAATTGGTTCACAAAGAGTTACCGCGAAACAAACAGTCGTACAAAAAAAACATACAGTCGAATTGAGAACTTCCTCCTTTTTCCAAGTCGGTTAAAAATTAACAAACGTGATTTACAATGGAAAAAAGTTTCATTTCCAATAATAACAAGTTTTTTATAACAAAAGTCTGGTTATAAAGATAATAAATAAATACAAAACGCGCTCATTTAGAGCCCCGCACACGGGCAACCCTGTATCGCGAGTGCCATGGACACACACGTAGATAACCACAAATTACTCTCAAACTCACGAGAGAAATAAATATAGGCCATACAAACATTTCTCCCGATCCTGGAAACGAACCAGGGACCTATGCGTAGCAGACCAGAATGATAACCGTTCAGCCACGAAGGCAGTTCAATAGCTGCTGAGCATAAATATAACAATTGCTATTTGTTATTTTGAAGTAATTAGTTTTCCGGAAATGAAATAGATTATAATCAAGGGATTATAACCCTACTCTGCTTTCTTTCAAGGAAAAGAGAAAGAAAACAGAACCCAATATACAAATGAGTTTCAAATCTAAATGCTTGAAGCAATACTGATTTGATTTTACTTTGTTTCAACGTTACTATTTCGACTAGAGGTGCCGCTATATCGATATTCTAAATTTTAAAAAGTGGTTTTCTTAAAAGCATTTTGATGCTCTTTCCAGGAAAATGCTCGTTAGCGTAGATGCAATACATACCAATACCTCAACAGAGCATGCATGAAATGATATATGTGCAGAAATGTTATAAACTGTTTTTTTTTTTATACATGTCGAAGATAAACCAAACACTGTTGTAACTCAAAATGGTGAAACTGAAAAATCACGATTTGAAACTTACTGAATGAAACAAATAAATTTATACATATTTTTTTTATAATATCAATGTGACCGGATGGGCAAGTTGTGCGCCTGATTGTAAGCCTACATGCCTGTCCATAACAGTTGCATGCCACTCAGAGCTTTAAATCGAAAATATGGCCACTGCGGCTATCACCCTGAGACATAAGTTGACAAGTTCCATGAAATTACAGCAGTAATTTCACCAGCTCTCTTACTCTTCAAAACCGAAACACAGTATCATCATATCAGACACATGCTGATATTACTGCTTGGCGGCACAAATAGGGAAGCTGACAGCACTACCCTGGATGAACTCTTTCACAGGGAACTCTACTGCTACTAAAATTGTATATTTATTCTTGTTTATAAGTGGATGCTTTTTTTTCAAATGCTTTTTCTTTATGATATTACCAGGGGAACTATAAGGGCGCGTTTATACGACACGAATTTACCCCGCGCGGTCGAAGAGCGGAGTCTGCGGCGGCCGCCGCTCAGCGTCCGCGTGCACGTGTTCAAAGACTGAACTGTCATGGCAAAATACGCTCTATTTATTTAGCTTTTAGTTGGAAGGCACTAGCTTGTCTTTTGTCTACGCGGTCGCGTGACGGACTTCGCTCTTCGACCGCGTGGCGGCCGCGCGAAAACTTTCTCCTCTTGTGTCTGGGCGCTAAAGCGCTTAAAATGTTGGTTTGTTTGAAACAACACAAATTTACGCGATTTATGTTCAAGAAAATAAATATAGTATTCTCCGATGTTAAAACTGATATTACATTACTATAAATGAAAAGAAAAACTCGACATACTGCTTTTTATTTTTAAAATATAAGCATTGACAATTTGCTAAATTTCATTGTGTATCTACCAAATTTGGTTTGCTTCATCCTTCGTTACGCGTGTTACTTTTTTTATATATTTATTTTTATATTTATATATTTATTTAGGCGTAAAGGGACGATATTATACACGGCATCTGTGTTTCCTGAAGGTTACAATTTGGATCTATTCATGGCTAGAGTAAATAAGCATTTACCAGTCGAACGTGTAACGCCGTTGTCGTTAACATCTGATGAGATTGCGGTCAACCATTCGTTTACCTAAAAAATGGTTAATATTTTGTAGTATTTGATGTACTCAATAATTGTCAATTTAATGCTTCGGAATGTTCCCTTTACCTCTTTAGTATTAATAAATGATACTTGAATTTAAATTTCATCAATGTCAGGATTTATTTTCCTTTTGAATTCAAACAATCGGAAATTTAATTACTGCTCTTGTTGCCACACAATTGTAAAGTTTACAATATTGCTGTCTAATAATGAGACAATATCAGCGATTACTTTGTATCATATCCTGTTTGCAATTCAATTAAATTTATTGTTAGTAAAATTAAATTAAATAGGACTTTATTCACCATACACACACTTTTGCAAAATTTACAGTAGTGCAATTTGAAATTCGAATTTCAGAAACAACTTGCTACGTATGTCTGATTTATAGCATTTATAAAATCGTGTAACTATTAGGTAGTAACATACTTTGTAAATCAATCGCTCTTAAATTAAGCTTGCAGATTTATCCGTCAATTAAAATGGAAGCCCGTGCACTTTGCACATTTAAGTAGACATGTGTAGCGCTTAATACTATAGGAAATTAAAAATTATCCAATAGTATGCAATTATTACTTTTATGCTCGTAACACTCAAGCACCAAAATCATTTACCGTGATTGTGCACAGATTTTGACCAATATTTTCAGCATAATGAGAGTTAGTATCTGTGTCCTAGCAACTACATATTTTTTCTGGAAATAAAATCAGTTTATTTAAAAACGTAGGTAATAAGTAACACCTTTTTTTTAAATAAGAGCACTTCAATTATTGGAGTCCTCCAAGAACACTCTTTTGAGCTCAGTTACTTTATTTACCGTGACGTTTTTACAAGAAAGAGACGACATATTGGAGTTCTGATTAATGGGAACGACGCAAGGTGACATTTAATACATTTGGCACCGATAAAACTTAATGCATTTGTGCGCTAGATCATCGATATAAACAGAATATCACGAGATACATGTACTAATAAAACCACGAGCTACTCTGATTTCGGTTCGGCATACTACAGTTCTTTGTTTCAAGTTCGTAAGTTAAAGTTTTAATATCGATATCAAACAACTCTAGCGATAGCCCTCGACTACTGAATTTTAAGCAGGTAGTATAGCTAGTCTTTCCATTTTCGAATCCATGCCTGTCAGGATCAAATTTAGGGGAAACGGAATTGGGTTTGGTTTAACCATTGTTGGATTCGAATGCCATTTGGAACCTAAATTGCTATCATTAATAGGTTAGTATTTGAACTTAAGTGCCAAAGCTTTGTTTTTACGTTAATGTGAGAACATTGAATTAATGAATTGTTAGAAGTTCGTGCAATTTCTCATGAATTTCTCAAACGGTACACTAGAAAAACAGTGTGATTGAAATAAACAAGATACTTGTTTAGGGTGGTCATTCTTCTTCTTATTGAGGTGGCATCTAATACCGGCTATCATTAGGGCTATCTATATTTTATACACAACTCCACGGAACAAAGATCTTGTGCTCAGGTTGAATCATGTCCGGAGATTCTTAAGCCACGAAGTACGCCTGCTTCCAGGTGGTCATTTTCCCTGTATCGTTTCTTGCATAATTAGTCAGAGCAGGTCGTGTTTATTAATACTCATTTTATGACCAAAGTAATGTACGGACAACGGCACATCAGTCTACACATTGTTGTTCGAAAATCGCCTCCAGTGCAACGGAACAAGATACGTCAATGTGTAGCTGGATGTGCTGGCATGTGTACTTAATTTGCGTTTTTGTTGACAGTACTCATTACCTTTAATTTGTTATTCACCATCTGCAATACTCTTTCATTGGACACTGTCCGTCCACGATGTTTTTAAAATTCTTCTGTATACCCACATTTCTAAGTGGTTGCTCATATTTTGAGTTTAGGTCCCTATGCCATACAAAAGAACCGACGTGCCAAACTCACCCTGGTACACAGAAAAAAAGGATTTCTACTATTAAGAAAGAGGAATTTCTCAAAATATTTGCTGATTCAGAAAAAATATTCATTAAAAGTAATAAAATATTGTCACTACAAAAATACTGCTTATCTTTTTCTAATACAATTTTACTCTTAACTTTATTCTAACTTTGAGACAAATACGTTCACTTCAAGATTTTATTTCATTTCTAATCAATTAATTGGATATTACTTGAATCAAGAAATTTTTACCTCTTACATCAAATTTTTAAAATCTTAAATTAATTCAAAATTTCTTGGGTGTATTTTAAGAAAATATATTCTTAAACAAAAAAAGAAGTAGTTTGCTATTCAGCTTAAATTAATATCGAAATTCTAGAGTATATTTTTAAAGTAACATTTCGTTGCGTTTACATAATCAATGTTGTCGTGACATGTTGCCGAAGGCGCACGCGATAAGGATTACTTTTACTAGTGCTTGTAATCATAAAAATCATAAACAATCATTTATCCAAAGAAACAATACGTAGTATCTCTAATTTGTTAGAGTGTTATTTGTAGTCATAATTTAAGAAATTTGGCTTCAGCATGAAATCAAACTACACTTGTCTTGTAACAAGCACAACTTTAACATGCAATTAGTTCCATCACGCCACAGCTAGATGGCATTAGTAGTACTCTGAAACGCGCTATCGTTTTGTTAACATCAATAGTATAAGTCATCTCACATATTTTAAATAGTGATAGGGGTTATGAGCCTTCAACTCGCCCTTTTTCTCCGGTGGCGCAGTAAAGGCCATCAGCGGCCAACTGCAAAATATCCTTCATAAAAAAAAAAGTTAGTGCTTTCTGCCACGGTAGCATTTATACGGCACTGAATGGTACTCAAGTATTTGAGAAGATTCCGTCCTATTTCTGCCACTTTAAGATTTGGCACTGAACTGTGTGCTTTCACCACTTTCACGCCAGTGAGACATACTGTTGGGTCCATAACCCTGTAAATTTACCCTTTTTGAGATTAGAAACCATAAATCTTCAATCAAATAATGAAGTACCTCTCAATTTTTCATTCTTTTTATTTCAAGTCAAAATCGGACATTATTAATTTATTTTTTTTAATTTATTCAATTTTAAAAATATTAACTATTTTTATTACATTAACACTAGGTAAAAACTTAATGGTTTAACCACCTAGCGATGAGCTCGGTACTTAAATAATAACTTTGGCTTTGTGACTTGAAGTAAATTAATTTACCCTTGGATTAAATATTTCTGTCTTATAACTAAAATACACTTTTGAGACGTTTTTTTACTATCATAAAGTAATTATTCTCTAGCGGCTATAGAGAGAGACAGGATCGTTTTGTTGGATTTAATAAATTTGTCTTCGTAAAAAGAATGTAGTCTTTTTCTAAGTACTATGTTTTTACCGTGTAGTCATACAAGGCGTATAAATAAATAAATTATTAGACAACATCACAAATGTAGCTCTGACCCCAAAGTAAGTAACTAAAGCACTTGTGTTAGCAAATAGTAGCAGTAGAACTCCTTCCGAAAGAGTTAGTCCAGAGAGGTACTGCCACCTCATCTATTTCAGTCATAATGTGAGCATTACTGCATTCCAGTATTAAAGGGAAAGGATGCTGGTTAAATTATGGGCGCATAGGACTTGTCAGCTTACGTCTCAGGGTGACGAGCGCAGTGGTACTGCTCCTCAGATCTTTGCGATTCAAAACTCTGAATGGCACTGCAATAGTTATGGATAGGCGTGTCTCTTACCATCAGACGCACGACTTGTCCAATAATAAATATATATAAATTTATTTGTTCCATTCAGTAAGTTTCAAATCGTGTTTTTTCAATATCACCAGTTGGTATTTGTTTTTTTTTGTGTTTATGTGACAAAAATAAAGCCAGAAAAAAATAAAATTACTTAAAAATGACTAAATGGCGATTTACTCGCAGCGTATATTTTGCAGCGCAACCAAAAAAACGATTGTAATATGCCTACAAGTAAGACCTTTCAAAAAACAATCCAACGAATTTAGTATAATTATTAATTCAAAGTTCGAGCACTCACAAAAAATTCTTTCGATCCGGCCGGATTTGAACCGACGTCTTCTAGCTTACCGTGCCAGACGCTATACCAACTAAGCCACGGAACGAACCAGCGTATCTTTCTTTGTATTTGGTTTTTTCAACGACGATGAGTGTTCGATTTTTATATTAATAATTATAACAAACTAGTGGAATAATTTAAAAAAAATAATTGAATATCAATTCAATAAAAATTTAAAATCCAACGAATTACTTAGCTGCAACCATTTGATCACTAGAATTTTATTTTTTTTTAAACCAACCAAGGTTTTCTCCAAAACTATTGTAATGAGACTCATCTTTGTTGTTTTTTCAATAAATTTAAAATGTGTGATAATATGGAAAAGCCTACTATTATAAAAAGGAAAGGTTATCTATATTGTTACATTCAGGTTATCAGTTCTATTATTTTTGACTTTTTTATTTTGTTTTTTTATTTTAGTTGAGTGTACTTATTAGATACGACGTCACGGTAGGAGAATAAGGACATATTGGTCCTCGTGCTTCTACCAGTACGAGCACCCAGTAGGAGCAAGAGGAAACTCAATGAGTTTTGGCGTCGATTTATGGTAATCTAAATCTGTATATTATTGAGTAAACACGCAAATTTAATGCCTTCGCGTAGTTGTGAATGAAAATCGCGTAAATCTGTTTTTTTCAAATAAACAAACGTTTTGGGCCCTATGGTCCCAGCTAATTGGTCAATCACGTCAAGGCAGTGATTTGGATACAAAAAGAATAGTTGCATTTCCTAATCTATCTTTAACATAGTGTTAACCGCTCACGCGATGCGCTCCTCCTACCGCAAAATGGCGGCTATTTGGTTTCGAAAATTAGAAAAGCATTCAGTTTAATTACATATTAGTTTTTTTACCTGTTATAACTTCGATATCCGATAAATCGGTATAAAATCATCACCGACACCTCTAGGTGTGGTATGCGTCTACGGCTGCATGTATCGCGTGAGCGGTTAAGCTACAGTAAAAGACCTAGATCTGTAAGATGCATAATGCTCCCGTGTAATAATCATAATAAACATACCTATATCTCCCATAATGCGCAAGATGGGGAAGGAAAATGCAACAATAGACCAATCACGTGGAAGCTAACGACAGTCAAGCTTAAGTATAAAGGCTTCTCTGTTAAAGTTAAAAGAAGAAAAGACTCCGTTTCACTAATAAAAAGCACTCTGTTACATTTACTTTGCGGCATGGAGATAATGGGCCATAATCTTTTAACATATAATCTTTCAACAAAAGATCTAGCTAATAGCATCCCTTAACACATTAAAAGTCTATAAACAATTTAAGTCAGATCAACGGAGTGTAAACGTAAACAGTTTTCAATTTCAATTTTCCACTGCAGTAAATACAGTGTAACTGGCGAAGTGGGAATGCAATGTAAACACACGGTCATTGGTAACATCAATTAGTAACTGTGATAGACAAAGATAATAACACACACACACACACACAAAGAGAGAGAGAGAGAGAGAGAGAGAGAGAGAGAGAGAGAGACACACACTTAACACAAGCGCCACTACAGTCACAAATGCCTCCACCGGGTTCGCGGAGTAGCAGATTGATTTACTTTACGTAACGTCGCTTATACCTCGTTACGTATACTCATATAGTTTATTTTTATTGATTTTTGTTAAAGCAAATCTTAAAACCTTCTTTCTTAAATATATTATTAAAGTAATGTAGTATCTGAAAGAGGTATAATTGATCTAATTTCAAATTACAAACATTAGTGTCTTCACTATATTTTCATCATACTTGCTCGTAAATGGTATGATTGCATGGTGGCTAACTTGACTATAATGCCCCAAATAAAATCCACGAGTCTTATTTCTTTCCATTACCGCCGTGGTCGGTAAGGAGGTTTTTTTTGTTTGTAGCACGACATACTTCCTTACATAGGTCAGGTTCAAGTTCAAGCAAAAGAAGTTACTTTAATTCAAAATTAAAACATTACATAGAAATTTAGTTGCAATGCAACATAGGTACTACTTAAATACTTATTATTATTAAAGTCTTATAATTGATTTTAATTAAAAAAAATTTTTTAAATTTTTATACAGAATATAAACATTTAACAATTTTTTTACAATACACCGTGGCTGTATGCGTGTTTGCTTTTTACAACATTTTAGTTCAAGTTGTATTATCCATGCAAGAATAAAAATAAAAAAAAAAAACAAAAAACCCGCCATTTGCCAAATCCATAATTGTTATGTTAAAAAATATAAAACCTTTGGATTCGGGCTTTTAATATACCCTCATTAGTAATTTCTTATCTAACATCCTTACAGAATGTACCACCACACTTTATCTTTGTCCTGAAACTTAAATCACAGACAAGGTACGGTAATCTACTACTTCTATATTCAGAGTGCATCAAGCATGGCTTTGATGTACTGTTTTCATTAATTATACTGTGCACAACACATTCCTTTTTGCGTCTGTTTACGGCGGCCAGTTTTAAAGAACATAAAAGTTCTAGCACTTTTCAACAACGAAACTGTGTACTACAGAGTATTATAAGACGCTGTAATGTACTTAGTGCATTAAACAAAAGGCATCATAAAGGTCTTTCTTCCCACGTCGATTTTACAATAGATATTTAAAAAGCGGAGTCAGCATCACACGTTTTTGTTACAATTCATAAACTTCCGTCATAGATTCATGTAATGAGTGACAAATTAAAAAAAACCTGACTTTTCTCAAAATTCAACCTTTTCAGAGTTAATTTAAAACGCAAGGCTCTTAATTTAAGGCCCGGGGCACAACAGTGTAACGTATAAGGGTTGATGATGGTGAAACTGCATCTTAAATTTATTGAGATAAAAATTGTTTTTATCTAAATATTAATGATAGACACTTTCAAAAGTTCATTTTCCTTAATGGTCCTTCCGAAAATCGAACCCGGTACTTCCACATATAATACTCACAGTGCTAATCGCTAGACCACCAAGGTCGGCAAATGTTTGATAATTTAAAATACTGTAATAATTTTGACGCTGACTGTACCTATTCGCAAAAAAGAAGTTCGAAATTCTTCGAAGAAACCGTCAAAAGTAAATTGATTGATGATGCAAAAAACTAAAAGAAAACTTTGAATCAAGTACCAACAATGGCATACCATGACTATTACAAACGATACCTACCAATAACAGCAAAATCATGGACAAGATCGTGTCTATGGTCATCGAGGCGTCAATTGAAATCAGTTTTAGCGTTTCAAAGTTTTTAAAATATACGTAAGCAAACTCCGTAAACTCGTAATAGATCTTGATAAAACAAACACGCCAATCGAAGTATTATAAACTAATTATACCCGCTAAGTACACATCAAGTAAATTGTGCGGAGCGCGAGAGCTCTTTGCTATTAATATAGCGGTACTCGTTTGAACATATGAGAAGACATTAGAGACGTGATAAAACTAAATACAGTGGAGTGCAGTTTGTGACATTTAGTTAGCACTTCAAAATTCAGTTGCATCATTTGATGCTGGTGTGGAGTTGATAAAAAATTAATGTTTGATTCACGAAAAGACTCGCATGATGCTATTAATATATTTTGTAACCTTTCCTAGGCATTTGATTGTGTGCACCACGATATTCTGATAGGGAAAGTTCGTCATTGTAGTGGGTGAGCTGTGACCTCCACTTCTTAAATTCTGTTTGAGTAATATGGTACAGAGAGTCGATGTCAACAATACGAAATCATCAGGATCTGCAATTTTACCTCCCAATTGAGAAGCAACAGTCATGAGCTACCACCGTTTGAGAACACTTTTACTAAAAAGCAGTAAATATCGAAGTCTTTTACAAGAGTGGAATATGACATTGCTAAAAACAAGGTACGATCAACTGAAACAATGGCAACGAAATAGAGTACAGAATGCAATGGTTGCATAACCATCGAACCCAAGCGACGTTTACACTCGCTTGACTGCAATTTATAAGCTAAAGCGATTTTTGTACTTATATTAACATTTATGAACTCGTAGAGTAGTATCGAGTTCTTAGATTTTCGCGATTATTACACATAGTAAATTCTCATTAATTATGGCTGTGGTTTATGTTGAATGAGGTCCTTTTGCGTACAACCGCTGGACTGGAATAGTTGTAATTACAAATGTAATGCATGCGCGTTAGTACAGCTTTGTGTAGGAATGTGTCATTTAAAATGCAAATAACTCAATTAAATGTAAATAATTAATGAAGTATTGTCATAATTGCACTGCTATTACAATAGTGTTGTAACTCAAAATATGTGAAATTTAATATTATATCATTACCGAACGCATAATTTGATTTTCTACACGTCAAAAAAACCGTCGTTAGAATATTGTAAGAAACAATCAAAAGATATCTACTTTACTCAATGACGATGAGACACATTTTATGTGAGCTAGTTCTAGCCAAAAATCCTCATTCAAAAACATGAAATTATTTTTTCCATTTTACTTTTGCATATATTTGAGAAATCGTTTAAGTGTCTATAATAAACTAAAACATATACATTTTAACGATTTTTTTTGCGGGAAGTAAGTAATTCGTTTTTCATTGATTCTGAGAAAGTCCTCTTTTTGAGTAATTACACTATTGTATTAACAGTGCGATATGTACCTGCAATGTAACAGCGTGAGACGCTATTCGCTGATATTACAATGCCATTACGGGGCATCAAATTATATTATACTTAACGAAGTATTTATTTATTGGTTACCTACTGTTACAGATGTGCAATATGCAATAAATAAAATATTGTTTCCCACAGCCAGTGACGATAAAGGTTACGAAGAATCTGAGCAACATGAATATATTTCACCGCTGAAGCAACATCTATTGATACATCTTGACAATATTAGAACATCGTTTGCAAATTTATGTAAATTTCAGTAATCGATGCAGTTCGACTTGCACCTATGTAAAAAGAGAAATAGAGTGAGGTAAAATACCGTAGGTATTGTAAGCTTAATTACAATACAATACTGTACTTTTTAGTAGCAGTAGCGCAGCTTGTGAAAGAGTTTGTTCTAGGAAGTACTGCCACCTTACCTATTTCTGCCGGCAAGCAATAATGTGATCAATACTGCGTTCCAGTTTTGAAAGGTAAGGGTGCCAGTGAAATTATAGTTTCATGAGACTTGTCAACTTATGTCTCATGGTGACAGGCGTAGTAATAGTGCCCTCAGATCTTTACGATTTAAGGTTTGAATGACACTGCAACAATAATGGACAGGGGTGTCACTTACCACCAGGCGCACCAATTTTTCGTCCTGTCACGTGGTGTCATAAAACACAAAAACATACAATGCAGTGCGATATAAATGTTTTAATAACCGTCAGTGCAGACAAATGGACAATATTCCACTTCAGTGCATAACTTATACCAGCCGACATTTTACCGCAATCGACGTGCGCTATGAAGAGCGAATCGATTTAATTATTGCACTTCCGATTTCATGTGCCGCCGGCGTTCCACACAGAGCACTTTGCTTTACAGACACTTCGTAACCTACTAATTAACAATTATCTCTTTTGACATGACAGTGTATTATTACTCGCAAGTGGTTAGACACGATATAAAGCCGTTAGACTCAATTTACATTGACGGAATGGAAACGAATTTTTGTAACGAAATTGTTCGATATATAAGAATACGAAATAAATACAATATCGAAGTCCATTATTCTTGTCATGAAAAAGGTCTAGACGAAACCATTGAACACCTAGAGCTGACGCTTTCGTTCCATTCCGTTCCGCAGCAATATAAATTTAGTCTAATTGTTTTTGCAAGAAACCTTTTAATAAATGTTCTATTTTCGCTGCTGGTTTTTGAAGCAGTTTTAGCCAATGCATTGTCAATCATAACACGATCTAATTTAAATTCAAACAATAGTACACTTTATTCTACCTTATTTAGATATATATAAATTCGAAATTAAGTCATATTTATTAACATAGAAAGATAGAAAATATTGTCTGTTATAACATTATTTTTTAATTGCAATGTCTCTGCATTTTTAGATTCATCTACCCACGAGTATTTTTACAGAACCCATGTTCACTTTTTGCAGTAAATTCTTACTTGCAGTAGCACTTTGAACAATATTTTTAGTTTATATATTACCGTTTGTACATTAAAGAGTGTAATGAGGTTGATATTGTTTACCTTCTATTAGGTTTTTTATCTACTAAATCGGAGCCCAGAAGCTTCCAATAATATTAGAATATTATCAGAAGTAACCAATAATATTTCGTTGTTTTCATGTAATATTATTGGCGAGAAAGAAAATTAACTCACACACATTCGTAAAGACACTCGTCTTTACGATGTCACGAACGCTTCTATAATAAGATTCCTGCTGATAAGAAATTAAACTATTTCCCCCGATCCAAATCGCGTATATTGTTTTTTCAACAAACCAAGATTTCGAGTCACGGCTACCGTTGTTGCTACCACTTACCATTGCTGCCGTTAGGACCATAAGTTTGTACTTAGTTCTAAGGTTAATTAAAATTTTTATTGAATTGATATTCAGATTTTGTTTATGTCCGGCCGGATCGAAGGAATTTTTTCTGAATTTTCGATCTTTGTACTAATAATTATAACAAACTAGTGGAGTAATTTTACTTAAAAAATAATTGAATATCAATTCAATAAAAAATTAAATACAATGAATAGCGACATCTCTAACCAGGGCTGGTAGCTGTAAAGGTATCTAACTGGGTAATGAATACTTAAGATTTCTCGTCGATGGCGCTACTGCTAAAAAGTCGTTGAAAAACCAAATACGACAACAAACACGTAGAAAATTCGTGAGGTTCGCTGGTTGGTTCCGTGGCTTAGTTGGTATAGGTCTGGTACGGTATGCTAGAAGATGTCGATTCGAATTCGGCCGGATCGAAGGAATTTTTTCTGAGTGTTCGATCTTTATATTAATAATTATAACAATCTAAGGTTAATGTATGGATATATCATATTTCCCCTTTGAATTACTAAACTTATTTTTTGGCGGAAATAGCTGCCAGTCTTGTGGTCACTGGAGGTTTCTACGAGATGATCCCACAGCTCGTTCGTTAGAAGTTTCGCCTATGGCCCCCAGAGACCCATGGTTTCAACCGCAAAAGGCACAAAACTGTAGCACTGGGCAAGGTTGGCGTATATGAGCCTTTTGCAGGTCTCAGCCGCTCTGGCCACAGATCCTGCGCCGCCCACGCTTGCAAGGACATGGGAGAGGACTACAGTGTCCAAACAGGTTGCGTCCCACACTAGCTGTATAAGTGAGATATTTTATATTTTATCCAAGTAAGGATTAGGAAGGACGTTGGTATTTAACCCTTCTGCACCATACTTTAGTAGATACATAATGGGTACTGTAACCGTCGTCTGTAGGGCTCCTTAATAGTATATTTTTTGTTATGTATTATATAACGTATTTAGCAAACATTACTGGCTTGCGTCAGAAGATATTAGGGAGTAGTAAGGAAACTACGATTTATTGCCAAGCTTTCTAAAGCGAACGCACATGCACACGCACCATAAAGTCATTCTAGGCGGGTTCAAAGAATTGCGTTTGTTCTTCGAGTCGATAGTTGTTTCGCCCTCATGAAATTGACAAAGGTTACGGTAATGGTCATAGCATAAACAAAGGGCATAATTTTGAAAAGGCCTTTTATTTTATTTTATTTTATTTTTTTACTTTTGTTGCACTATTTCTTGTCATAAAACTAAATGACGGGGAACACTATTGCTTTATGAGGAAGGGTACTGTATAAGAAATATAACGAGAGCCGGTAAGAACACTAAACGCCAGATGCCAATAAACAAGATGTACGCATTGACAAAACGGTGGGTGTTAAAGAAAGTTTAACAAATAGGACTTTAATGTAGCCACACCCTAAAAACTTGTTCTAAAAACAAAGAAAGTTTCGGTTATTGATGAAGTTAGGAAACATATGCACGAAAACGGGGATGGTGAAGTTTATGGAGAGGGAAATCGGAAGCCGGGGCAAAAACCTGGGATCAGGGAGACGGCAATTGGGTACCTAACTTTTCGCGACGCGGTGTCGGCCTCGGCTCGAGGACGGTCGAAGACAGTATATTGATTTGGATCCTGTTTACAACGCAATTTGGTGGTTGGGTTTCCTCCTTTTTGGCGAAGTTTGACGCGGGCGCGGTGACTACACATCAGGCGGAGAACGCGAGAGCTGGCCAGCACGCGGGACGAGACGATGACGAAACCGGCAGCCAAGTATAAATTACATACTGAGATAGGGCTTGACCATTATGAGGCTAACAAGTACTGTAGGAATTATTAACCTTTAATGTATTTTATACCACTTTTATATTTATATATTGTCAAGTACACACATCAAAAAAAGTTTGCGATCACTTCGAAAAACTGAAATCTTTTTTGTTACCGTAGATTATAATAAATAATAATAATGATAATGATAATGCTGGATAACTTGATCCTCAGCATGCCCAGGAGGATCTTCGCATGTATTCGAGCCAGGGGAGGAGTTATTTTATATTGAATTCATACCTTTTAATAATAAATTGTTGTTTAAGTTTAATTAAACAGTCTTTTTCTTTCTATGAAATTTCTATCACTATTACATTATGATTAATGGCTCAATTTTTTTTAAATAAATAATAAAAAATAGTTTTATATTTTAATTTCAAACAGGGTATTCCTATTTAAAGAAAGCATACAACATAGATTTGTTCTTGATAAAGTTAAATTTAAAGAATTATAGGAGCTTATGCTATTGATCGCAAACTTTTTTTGATGTGTGTATGTATATTTGCTCAACTAACTATATCTAGGGTTTTCCTTTCCTAAGGGCGAGGGGCGAAGTGCTGACTTTGTTTTGTTTTTATCATCACATTTTTTATTTAGACGCGGCTATATCATTCTTAATTTCTTAATTGTACAATTCCGGCGGTGTTCATGATTTAATTGTTGTTTATATGAGTTGTTCATGATGTAAAGCTGCAGTGAGTTAGGTTCCAAGACGACCTCGGAGGCTTAACACTATACACTATGCGCGCTGGATGAGGAGGTCCCGGGTTCGATTTCTGGTACGACCAATTTTTAAAATGATTTTTTCTAATTTGTTTCTGGTCTGAGGCTGCCTCGTCTCAGGCACTGTCCCGGAGCTTCGTGAACTGAATTCCGTTTCTCTGGTATTCATAGTACATGAAATTGGACAACAGGCTTTAGAGAGAAATTCCTTGCCTGCAGGTTATTCCCTGAACGCTGTAACTTCATAGGCATTATTTAAGTGTGCATGCTCGATCGTCGCCCTCATTGTCACTTTTCATCAGGTGAGTTATAGGTCAAATGCGCAATTATTTTATCGTACAAAAACCCTTAGTTTGAGACCAAATTGGTGTGGTTATCTGGCACATTATAAGTGTGCATTCAAATTAGCCGATGTTTGACGCCCTGCAGTAGTGCTGCAGCCGCGCGGCGGTCGCGCTGCAATCGCGCGGCGGCCGCGCGACCGTCGCGTTCCTGAAGTGCGACCAAATAATACCAATAAATAATACCATCAAACCATTGTAATATTACCAATAAATAGTTACAAAACTCGATTAACGACAAATATTTGTAAATAGTTTTCGCCTTGTTTACGGGTTTTTATGGGATTTTTACATTTGTTTAACACTATTCTTCACACTTGTATTCTGAACTAAAAGATATATAGTTAGAGGGTCAGAGTTCTTGGGGCACACACTTCACGTATAGGTATTAAAAATGACTCACCTGCTATGTTTTTTCGTTTGTAGTTTTAGTTTCAAAATGATCAATAAATTTTAGACATAAATTTTCCCATGCCTTTTTTTCCAGTCAATTAGAATAACTGGCTGAACTGATATCCCATATTGCAAGGTGTTGTTTTGCATTCTCTGTAAATTCTTCAACTCGGTTTTCGTCCATCGTAGGTAATTTGTAAAATTAACATGTACACCTCAGTAACCGCAACCATCGCGCGGCCGTCATTTTTCATACAATTCTAGAAGCGTTAAGACCGCGCGTCGGCCGCGCGACGGCCGCGTGATTATCAAACTTTAAATCACATTTCTTTCACATTTTCATACCAATGTTCTAAATTGTTTCTGGTCTGAGGCTACCTCGTCTCACACATTGTCCCGGAGCTCCGTCAAGTGAATTCCGCTGCTTTGGTATTCATGGTACAGGGAATTGAGCAACAGACTTTAGAGTCGAATTCCTTACCTGCAGACTTACCCCCTGAACGCTATAACTTCATAGGCATTATTTAAGTGTGCATGCTCGATCGCCGACCTCATTGTCACGTTATTGTATGAAAATTGGACTTTTTACACTGTTCAGTTACTTTAGTGTTATGTATATTGTCATATCCCTTGGCACTCTACGACCCTTTTGTGACCCTTGGTTTTGAAAGATGGTTAACAACCATGTTTTATTCTACTGAACTTAAGGTTTTATTTTTCTTTGCAGTAATTATTAGGCTGGAGCCATAACCAGTTAAAACTTACGAAGATATAGGACTACATACATATATATCACGCTTGTCTTCTGCCAGGGTAGGCAGAGACAATGGACCTTCACATTTTAGTAGCAGTAGAGCTCTTTACGAAAGTGTTCATCAAGGGTAAGGGTGCTGGTGAAAACACAAGCCCATGGGACTTGTCAACTTATGTCTCAGGGTGACGGACGCAGTGGCAGGGTTCCACAGATTTTGACGAAGGTCTGAGTGGCATTGCAACGATT
This sequence comes from Hyposmocoma kahamanoa, assembly GCF_003589595.1. NCBI lineage: Eukaryota > Metazoa > Arthropoda > Insecta > Lepidoptera > Cosmopterigidae > Hyposmocoma > Hyposmocoma kahamanoa. Next base: position 8,758,732 of record NW_020653731.1, read on the forward strand.
ATGGGTGGCCGTGTCAGTCACCGCCAAGTACACGACTTATTCATTCCATGTTTACCTTCTGTTTTTATGAGTATTTTTTTAACACTCAATGAATTTATTTGGTCAATTTCATTTTCAAATCATAAAATGTACCAAAAAATCCGTCGATGTTAAACAAAAAATTAAGCCAGATTTTCGGTAATTGTCAAGAACGTACTTGATCCCTATACATTTTTTATGTGTATTTTTTGTCGCATTTACAGGAAAGAGCCCATAGTGGTACTTGTCGGTGGTACTAATGGGAACGAAGAATAAAAATAAAATTTCGTATTGATGAGTAAGTGTCACACAGGGAGTAACCTCACTGACCTTTCCGGGTCATTTTATGTCTAAATTGTCTGTAAAATCATACTTAATTATTTCACATCACACAGTGAAAACAATACCTATTGTTGACCAATAATGCACTTTTTTACAGGGTGCAACCTCGATCCTTGGTATTGCAACATCAAAACTATTGTTATATTTCAATGTTTGTATTGCCATAGACCTAACAAAGTATTTACGGTTTTCTTGGAAAAAATTCTTACACTGCAATCGGTATCGATTACAACTTATGAATAGTCTGTATACTTTATAAAGGGTATAACAAAAATAAATCGCTTGTATTATGTCGAAAAAAAAACCACGGCAACCTAATAGTTTAATCTACCGCCTCTCAAATACTGCGGCCGTTATTTGAAATGACGCTTGTGACAATAACTCAAAACCGAGAAAATAATGTTAAAAGAAATGACATTAAAAATCGAAAAATAGATTAGATATCTATTTTTCGCTTGCGGTAACTTCATACCTCATCCACCTAAAGAAAAATAAAAATTGGGAAGGATAGACTTTACTGATCACGGCAGTATATACAGGGTGTAATCGAAAGGTGCAGGGGAAATTCAAGGTCTTAGAGAGTTACTATCAAATAGACACTGATATTTTTGTTGAATATTTTATCTAATTAATTTGATTTCAATTTACTATAATTCGTCGTTAACGATATTAAGATCGAGTTCGAACATAATGATGTTAATGAACCTCACACAATAACTTGTTTTGAAGTTAGCCCTAATAAACAAAAAATGAATGCTGCAAGAGGCCATTGAAATAAAAAAAAACATCCTAATTTCAACAGAGAAGATGATTTCCCCGTACCACCAGTTTGAGACCCAGTATTTCTTCTGATGAAATGCGCCATCTAAATATAAGACGGAATTTTGACTTTTTTCAGAGTGACGATCTGTAGTATGAAGATGATGATGAATTCTCCTCTTCAACTCATCTTCAACTGCCACCATGGCCGAATGGTTACCGTGCTGGACTGTCACGCAGAGGTCCCGGGTTCAATTCCGAGACCGGGAGAAATATTTGTATGGCCTACATTTATTTATCTTGTGAGTTTGAATGTAATTTGTGGTTGTTTGTGTGTGTGTACATGGCACCCGCGATACAGGGTTTCCCTAGTGCGGGGCTATGAGTTGTGTGCAAAAAAAATATTGGTCCATAGCATAACAGGGTATACGCTGTACCATTCCGGAGTCAGTCGAGTACTGCATAACAACAAAGTATAGAGAGAAATCTGCCGTTACTTGTAATCATTTAGATTATTAACGTTATACGAAAATTTCAAAGAACTAACTTTTTTCTGTTGTTTGGAAAAAGTATGCTAGCGCCACGATTTCATGGCTCAAAAATAATTAAATGCCTTTCAGTCCTTACGTTATATTGAAAAGAATTTTGCAAGCGTTTTCGAAAATAATTTTTTGCCATTTTTGTCCACTAAAAGAAGCCAGTCTACCGTATTATCTATTGTGTTACTTTGTAATAGTGCAGCCATTTTATTAACCCGCTTCTAATTTTACATTGTACGTGCTTGAGTATAATGACAAAGCAAAAATGTTACCATCTGTTCTTTGAACTTAAAATCACAATTTAATAGTTGGATGCTGATAAATAATAACGTGCTTAACAACATGATCGTAGTTTTATGAAAATGGCGCATAAAGACTTTTTCGTTATTTGCAAATATTTTTGAAATTTTTAGTCTAAACGCACTCCGCTTAGTGAGTTCGTCCCATCGCTTGATATCATAAAAAATATAACCTTAATATGTAATAATTTTAAAGGAAAAAAGATAAAGAAATAGAAATATTACTAGCGTTGTTGCAGGTTGGTTAAACTATTATCTACCTAGGAATTAAATGTCTGCAGTTCTCACAGTGTCGCAATAATTAATTCCCATAGCCGCAGTGTGAAAGGCCGCAAGCATTGAATGCCGATCGTGTACTAAATACGATTGTAAATCTACTTTATTGCGTATTTAAAATATGGTATTGGTGTTTAGAGAACTGTTATTCGATATCCGTGTTAGATACGGTTTATAAATAATATATATATTTTTTGTGACAT
>NW_020653731.1:8761177-8815819 GCF_003589595.1 Hyposmocoma kahamanoa
ACAGCTGCGTACTCACAAGCACTGTCGAAAGAAATAAGTACTTCTTCATCTTCCGTATAGTAAACGCTATTATATTAACATCATAGTTACACTCATGGTCCTTGTCCATAGACTAGCCAAAATCCCATACAGAGTGGAGGATATCCTTTAATTATTTAATTTGTACCCGCCAATATTTATGGTTTCCAATAGTTATGGTCACCGCGTCACGGCGCCCCTTTTTACTTTCTACGGTGAACCAGGGCGCCGCGGTGCACACTATGGGAACCCCTGGCTTATATGTATGCCCTGTAGTGTGACGTGTGTAAATTGTTCATCATAGTCAACACTTTATACGTCTCACTGTTGGACATGGGCCTTCTCCAAGAGAAGGGTTTAGGATGCACATTTTTCAGGGGTTGTGAACTCTTTTGGACGTGTATATTTCATCATAATATTTTCTTTAAATAGCTCAGAAATTAAAACAAAAGTTAACAAACTTGCTGCCACAGAGATTCAATTCATCGACCTCTCTATTGAAAATCTAGTTCTCACACTAAGCTACTACCGCTCCGCTCACTGTTTTTGTCACGATTATAAATAATGGCGGTCGGTTTCTTGTTTTAAATACTGAACTAGACAAACTACAAATAATAATAATAATAATAATAATAACGCACACACTCAACATAGCCCCGCACTAGGGAAACCCTGTGTCGCGGGTGCCATGGACACACACATAGACAACCACAAATTACACCCAAACTCACGAGAGAAATAAATGTAGGCCATACAAATATTTCTCCCGGCCCGGGAATCGAACCCGGGGACCTCTGCGTGGCAGCCCGGTATGGTAACCGTTCGGCCACGGAGGCAGCTTTATTAACAAAGTAAATGCATTATTGTACTGACATACCTAAGAGGTGACCTATGCACAGCAGTGCGAAGTTTACTGGTTGATACAGTCATAATCCACGCTGGAAAGACGTTTTACGTGCTTTTGGAAGATATTACAAGAGAGTGGTGTAAAATATTTTTTTTTTAAAAAGCAAGATCATAGCTGTAATTTTATTTGTTATGTATGGAAAAATAGAAAGTTTCAGCTTTTCCATGTAACAAATAAAATTAGAGTGATATTTTTTTTAAATTACCTACTTGAAATCCTGTAATATTTTCCAAATGCTCTTTAGACGTTTTGCCTTTCTAGGGTCGTAATGATGTCAATTATTTATTGATTAAAAATAATATTGAAAAGTAAACAAACACACACAAATTACACTAGACAATAGTTGATAGTTAAATAGACTTCGCGCGATTATATTAGATTTAAAAAAAGAAAAAAATGTTGATCAACTTTGGATCTTATTTGTCGCGTATACGGCCTTGAATTGAATCGTTGGACAATTAGGGACAGGAGGAAGTCATCATATTTCTTAAAAAGGTAATGTAAACCTCGTGTTCTCAAGATTTCACAACTGTCAGTTTGTTTTCTTCGCCTTTTGAATATCGTAGCGACATCTCCTTAAAATCGCTTAAACTATTTTTTCTGTTTTATCGACTGAAAGACTATAGTGCTGAATTCTTTAGATTATGAGATAAGGATACCTACATGTAAATTCTTACCCAGTATTCTTCTAACCTCACCTGGCCTCCGGATGTATATTAAAATCCATAAAATAAAAATACACACCAAACGTTTTAACAATAGGTACTACATATAAATTAAAGCGTTTTCTTCTGGGGGTTCCTTTCCTATCGGTAAGTTGGACAACATCACGGCGATTCTAACTTTACTTTTAAAGGTGGCGAGATGATATTGCAACCAAACCATTCCCTCAAATATTTTAATTAATATAGCTGTCTTTAAGCTACACTTTGTTATCGATTGGATTTCAGACGAAAAACTAAAGAAAGTTTATTTTCGAACAAACTTCAAATAATTAATTTTTTATTAAATGTCAGAATGTTTCACCATCATGATATTTAATTATTTTTTGTGAAATTACTACCACCAGTTTTGTTATAATTATTAATACAAAGATCGAACAATTAGAAAGAAATTCCTTCGATCCGGCCGGATTCGAACCGACGTCTCCTGGCAAACCGTGGCAGACGCTATTCCATCTAAGCCATGGAACGAACCAGCGGACCTAATAAATTTTTCTATGTACTTGTTGTCGGATCCTTATATTTAGTTGTCAACGACTTTTTAGCCAAATAAATTAGTTTGTTATCAATATGATACGCCTAGTAACCTATATTACTCTTGTTTATTACATTACAATAATTTATGTAAATTTATGTTATATATAGCAGACAGTACACGTACACCTCCGGAAGATGGCTGCATCCCTCCTGTCCGCTATCATCCTTGGGATCTTTTTGTCCCCCCAACCTAGCGTGATCAAATTCAATGTAAGATAATTTAAGGTCACACCATGTCTCATATCACAATGCATTGTCCCTTTATCATGGAGACTCTCAATCATGCACCCAGTTGACCGACTGCCCCTTTAGATAGTAAAGATATCAACAATGCTCGTATATCACTAATAGTGAAGCAGCGATGATCAAGTTAAAATATATCGATGTTTTGAATGCGTAATTGTTATTAAGTAATGTTTCATCAATTTCAATTGTTTTGCATGTCGAAATTGTTAAGTGACAGTATTTTTTTTCAACGTATGATTTATTGTACGATATTGATCTACGAATTCTTTCTGTAACAATTTCGATTATATACGACGCATCGATGTTTCGATACATTTATGATTTCAGGTCAATGTTTTAAGTTCAAGCTTTTACATCGATGTTTTTCTTTACGATGTTTGCAGCCCTAGCCTTACAAGCTTGATCAGTCGGAGCTAGGGAATGTGAATTTGAAATATAGTTAGTGCGTTACGCATACGGTCGTACCTTATTGTTACGTAGTCAATCTGTACTAAATCTATATACGGTACTGTTTGGATGTAAATTGTAATTATGGAACCTGTATTTTATGCACAATTGAAGACATTTGGTACACTTGCGGACCATACATGGGTGATAAAGACTACTAAAGACCCAGCTAGGTGGTGGTGGTAGTGGGTGCAGTCGAATTTTCTTCGATTTAATACAAGTTTCCAAGGCCAAGATGCTGGATTATTTGATTTTTAGTTCGGAACTTAATCACGTATAAACATATTATAATTACCTCGATATTTCGGACATTATTGCAACGTCCATGGTCTCGAAGTGAATGCTGGAACCTACTAAAATAACCTTACTACCTACTTTCTGCTATCTGCTTCATAGAAGCAGTAATCTGTCTTTCCCTCCACAATCCCGGGCATTTCCTTTAATACGTCCGGCTTGTCCAAGTCAAATTCACTTTGACTTGGCGCGGTGCTTATGTTCAACGTTCACTATCCAAGGCTAAGATTATAGATGGATCAACGAGTAACCTAGTTACAGGGGCAAAAACGACAGTTTAACTAGCGCTTTTGGTGTAATAATATCTCATCTGCAAAATTACAACTACTAGACGATAACTTTTAAATACTTAAATACGAGAGTTCAAGTATCCATAATTAATGTTTCATGTCATCATCAACCCATCAACTGCCTGGCCTAACGGTTACCAGGCCAGACTGCCAATGCCAAAAATATTTGTATGGCCTACATTTATTTCTCTCGTGAGTATGGGTGTCATTTGTGGTTGCCTACGTGTGTTTTCATGGCACCCGCGACATAGGGTTTCCCTAGTGCGGGGCTATGTTGAGTGTGTGCGTTATTGTTATTTGTACAGGTCTCCTCTCAGGCGCGAAATTTTTATTTTTTTATTTTTTTTATTCAGGGAAACAAACAGACATAAAACAGGGGTTTAATATAAAACAGGAACTTGGGCCATGGTCCACCACGGCGGCCCAATACGGCTTCACACGTTTTCCGTTTTAAACCTTCTTAAACGTTCAGGTTTCACCACGACGTTTTCCTTCACCGAAAAGCTCATGGTAAATTTCAAACAAATTTCGCACATAAATTCCGAGAAACTTAGAAGTGTTAGCTCAAATTCGAAACCACGGCCTCTGCTCTACAGTGTTTAACGGGGAATTTTGAAATAAAAACAAAGGCTTCGAAGTAAAACTTTACACACAATAACTTTAAGGTTAATAGACTCATAATATCCGACTATAAATAAATAAATAACTATTAGACAACATCACATACGTTGCTCTGATTCCAAAGTAGCTAAAGCACTTGTGTTATGGAAATCGGAAACAACGACGGTACCATAAATACCTAGACCCGAGATAATAGAGAAAAGTTAGTAAAACGTTAGTTTACTATATTATATTATTAGTTGTTATTGTTATTATTATTATAAATACAAGTACAACCTTTCATCCGCTCTATAAAACCAAATTTTGTTGCATGATCGTAAAAAGCGTTTTCACTTCCAATCCAAACGATGTTAAAAGTGCCCGACAACAATGCAAAATCATCTCAATCGCTTTGGTTTTTGAAGCTACGAGAAGTTAGCGAGCGAATCGCGTTTATTCGAGAATCACATCCGTATTTTACGTACTTTTTGTCAAAAAACAAAGTCATAATCCAAAAATGTAGATATTCACAGGATATTTCAACTTAAATACTAAGCATTAAGCTTCTAAATCTAAGTAAGAAAGACTTACAAAACGAATAGTTTAAATTCAACCGGGTTGAAGACAATAATGGTGCCGCATCGGAGTTGCAAATCCTATGCGATTCGCAAACACGCAATCTCATTCCATTCCCGCTTACATAAACATGTAATATCACATTGTGCAAGGAAAATAGTCACAGTTGAAGGTTCAATATGGCATATACGGGTTTATATTGCGCTGTAAAACGCTATATTCAAAAATATTCGTTTTTACGTTGAAATAAATCATTGTATTGCATTCCAGCGAAGTATAATACAATGCAATGCAATACAATACAATAATTATAAATAAGCGGTGGTACAATGAGCCGTCTTATCGCTTTAAGCGATGTCTGCCAGACAATCTTTGCATGGAAGTAATTATAATTCATGGGAAAAAGACGGCGATGTAGATTTAGTAATCGATAGATAGAAAATCAGTAAATAATTACATACGTGTACATATAATAAGTAATAAATTATAAACTACTACATATATATTAAAAAAGAATAAAAATTAAATTTCATGATAAAATATAATTTTGAAACATTAATACTTATTCAGTTCAAGTCACACTAAAGTAAAATAGTATTCTTTTAACATATTTTTGAAAAGACGCAATGATTTCGCTTGTACAATGGTCAATGGTAGAGCACTCCACATACGTATAGCCTGAATAGTAAAGGACTTGTCGTAGTACTGGGAGGTATGCAAGGGCATCTTAAGTTGGAGAGTTGAAGAAGAGCGCAGAAGTCGGGGGTTGGATTGATGGACGAATTCAAATTGCTCCTTATCGAATGCAAAAGTTTTGTAGACGCTCGATCGTGTTGAACTGTTCTTCGGTTAAATCCAGATAGCAGGGATTTAGTTTAGTTTATTAATTGAAGAGAAGTAATTCCACCTTACCTATTTTTGCCGCCAAGCAGTAGTGCGAGTATTACTGTATTTCGGTTTTCGAGCTTAAGGGTGTAGGTGAAATTGCCTGTAATTTGTATTATGCAAAAGAGTGCAATCAAAAGAATTCCTCATAAATACACTTCATAACAAGTACTAATGACTTACAATGAATAACTACAAGATTTATATAGATAGAATACTCATACAATTATGTGGCCAGCAGCGGTTGGATTCGAGCAACACAGGATGAGGAGAGTGGGAGTGCTTAGGAGAAAGTTTATGTCCAGCAGTGAATGCATGTAAGCCGATGTGATACTAGTATATGTTTACAATTGCTGGCACATACGACTCGTCAACTTACGTCTCAGGGTGACGGGCGCAGTGGCAATGCCCATCAAATATTTGCAATTTAAAGCCCTGGACTCAGGAATTTTACATGTGTTTGTTGCAGAGTTTGTTTTTGGTTTTTAACGACTTTATTGCCGTAGCACCATCTGTGAGAAATCTATGCAAGCTTTTCTTCACTCAGCTAGGCACAGGGTCAAGAGCACGTCAAGCTTGACACTTAAGATTTAAATCCAACTCTGTGCCGCTTACGATAAGAACGGTTCAAAGTTCAAAAGTATCAACATGACGTGCTCTTGACTATACATTCCTAAGGTTCAATATTCCGACATTCAATAAAACTTTGTTTTATAATATCAAGTGACACGGCGAGCAAGTCGCGCGCCTGATGTTAAACTACGCGTCTGTCCATTATCGCAGTGCCGCTCAGAGCTTTTAAGACACAGTAATGCTGACATTGCTGCTTCGCGGCAGAAATAGGTAAGGTGGCAGTACTTCCCTGGACGAACTCTTTCACAAGGAGCTCTAATGCTCAGTAGCAATGTAAAAAAAACTAAATTAACATTGTGATTTTCATTTGACCAGACATTTTACTGAATAATGTTGTCCAGCTGGCACTATTCTCAGCTATAGGATAAACTAAAATATCAATTTACAAAATACCAAAAGATGATGTTCAATTTGATTGACTAAATTGATCATGTTAAGCTCAATTTGCATTAATTGTAAACTAACACAATGAACTTTATATAAAATTGTGTAATGTACAAACTAGGTACGATGAGGTAGATAGACGGATTGAGGTAGACGGATTCCCGATAATAAGCGAGAATTCTCCTGGATACGTGCGAGCTATTTTTTGGGTCGTAGCTATGAGTACATAAATTTGTTTAGCGTTACTGCCAATAAAACTACCACAAATTTTGTGTATAATAATAATATGTTAAATGCAGGAATACGTAAGAATTACAGCACCCATTGCACCCATATAAATTGAGTAGGTAAGTACTGTTAGCGTTTCTAAAATATCTTTATAATATTGTACTGTGATAAAGTGATACCTACCTCTTAATTAGACTAAGAGATTTCTGCATAAGCTACATAATGTTAAATAACACATTGTTACCTTTGTTTCGAATTAATATAGATCGACGCGTCGACAGGATGTGTCTCATTTAAGTGCTCTCCAAAAACCTACCTCACCTCTACAAGAAAAAGCTATCTTCTTTTTATCACATGGCGACCCTGCCGGGATATAAATAGTAGTAATTCATTTGCATAGATTTGAGTATTTTGCTATTCAGTTATTTATCAAAATACATAATTATGAGATTCGGAAACGGAAGTTGTGATTATTGTACCGCGTGCGGTTTCTCGATTGTGTTAGCATTTACAAAACATCTTTATAAATTGTACATAAAAGTAGAAATTTATTTGCTTATATTTGTGTATTTTACTATACAGTAATTGTACTGTCTAGCTAAATACATAATTAAATAAGATCAGGAAACAGAAGTTGTGATTATTGTACGCGGGCTGTTTCTCGCTTGGAGGGGTAACCGATTAATATCAAGATTGATTAAAAGCGGTAAACGTGCTCCACACAGATTATTACTAAAACCACCAAGGTGAAAACTGTAATCATTATAATGTTCATAATCATTATAATGATTTAGCTAAGAAGTTATATCCAGTGTTGCGTTTAATTTTAAATATCTCTTCTCATAGTATTCAATTAAAAACTACTTCTTTTCAAGACGTTTGTAACTTTAATCTGTATGATTTCATTTTTACGTCTTTAGCAGTGCTACATTATTGTACGTGAACGTTTTAAGATAAACAACAAAGTCTTTTAAAACTATTTTACCTCCAGCACCGCTTTCCGGTTCCAATGTAATACTTTTATTCGTTTTAGTAAAGAACTTTGTTCGAGTTTCAAAAATCAAAAATTTTATTGCATTGGAGCGAAACCACTAATTAATATTTGTGTTTACTTACTGGAACCGAATGTAACCACATTTGAGAGCGTTGCTCATGTCGGTGTAGCGGTGAACCATTTATATTTTGGAAACTTGCAAAAGTACTCACAATTTTACACAGAATCGGGAGATGCGCCCCCACGTTATCCAACTATATACAGAAATAATCTCGTAGTACTGACATCAAAATTAAAGTTGCATAAATCGAGCCCATATGTAATGTCAATAAAAATATGCAACCAACTGTCCGAGTATATAAAACAAGAAAATAAATCAAATAAATTCATTAATAACTTAAAAAACACTCTTATAACTACTTACTACTAACTAATAAAAGCTACTTTACACTACTTCTTCTTCTTAGTAGTTATCTTCATTGCTGAAGGTCGTGTCCCCGAATGGTTTTCGAGATTTTATGGATGATTTTCTTCGATCTGGTTCTGTCTTCGGCCTCTCTCAGGACAGTTGTTATAGAGAGGCCAGAGAGGGCGGTCACTTGGTTACTCTACCGGCTAGGTGATCGACCGCGGAGTCTCTTTCCTTCTGTGACTTTACATTACAATTAGACGATAAGTTTCTATAACGTCGACCTGCCTCATCCATTCCCATGTTGCTGTAACCTGTAATGAATTGAATTCTGTTCAGGAACTCTTTATTCAAAGTGAAAGTATAATCCTTATTTCATAATTCAAATTACACTTGAAATCTCTACTGCTCATTCTTAAGGCAGATTGCCCCGTGAAGAATGAACAAGAAACTCTAGAGGTAGCTCTTTGTAAACATACATTTGAATATAATATTCATTATTACAATATTTAATTTAAACAGCCTAGATCGAGACTACCAGCAAGAGCTAAATGGGTCACTACCACGGATTTTTGTCATCCAAGTACGCATAAGCTGTATTATAAATAACCTTTAGTATAAAGTTCGTAAATGGCAAATTTTAAATATCAAGCGGAATCTTATTATAGACGCGTACACATTGCCCCTAAAATGAATTTGAGACTATGAAGACGACTGTCAAGAACGGCTAGTTTATTTTTTATTCCTCGTATTAATGTTAAGTCGGTTACTCTTTCTCATAAAAAAAAATATATTTTTCTTAGCATAAACAAAATAAAGTATTCAAAAAACTACTAAACTGTCTGAGAATATAAAGGGGGAACGATGCCATCGTCTTGGGCACCTTGCCGCGGGGACCCAATTTTATTTATATAATTTACTCCTAGTCTTACTTTCTAGTATTTAAGCTTTCATTTTACCTTACGCTTTTATTTATGAAAATTAAGTAATCATTACTATCTAGCTGTTTCGATGTCTGAAAGTTTGTACGACAAACACCTTGACACTCATCTGGTCTAGTAGTGTACCTATGCAAGGATTTTCGTAGTTAGTCTTAAATAGTTTCTTCTGATATATTAAGATAAAACTTCGAAAACCTCGAAAGCGTATTTTATAGAATACATTTCGAAGAACATACATTACTTGATTAAATTCCGCCCGCTCCTTTGCGTCGTCGTCGGTCAACAAGCAATGATACTGTTGAATTAGCAAATAGCGTTTTACTTTCACATTTATTATGCATACGTGGAGTTGTTTACCGCTCTCTACATTTCACAAAAGAAAGAAAGACTTAGCAGGTCTTAATAGAAAGTCTGCCTCTTTATGCGACGATCATGGCAATTTTCTTTTGGATTCTGCATCTAAGAAAAGAATGTGGAGAGACTACGTAGTCCAAACGTTTGCTGTTTGCTGTGCCAAAGTATTTGCTGACACCTCTAGGTCGAATACTAATGTCGTTACTGACAATACGGGGCCACCAATATTAACATCTGAGGTTAAGTAAGCTCTAAAAGCAGCTATAATTGGAAAAGCATGAGGGCCAGATGATATACCTGTAGAGATATTCAAGCTGTTGGACGATGAATATGTGGACGCCTTAACCAACTTCTTCAATAAAATCTACGACTCACGAACTATGCCTAAAGACTGGCTCACATCTGCATTCGTTACTCTGCCGAAAAAAGTTAAAGCTAAGAAGTGTCAGAGCACTTCGTATCGTATGATCAGCTTAATGAGCCACGTGATCAAAGTGTTCCTGTACATCATCTATAACAGAATACGACCTAAATGTGATGTGTAACTCGGGGATAGTCAGTTTGGTTTCCGATCGGGTATGATTACTCGAGAAGCATTGTTTGCTCTCAGCGTTTTGGTGCAGAATTGCAGAGACATGCTGAACGATGTCATCATGCGTTTCATAGACTATGAAAAAGTGTTTGAACATGATATCTTGTTGGAACGCTTGATGGACGTGGATTTAGACGGTAAAGACATAAGGATCATTAAAAATTTGTACTGGAACCAGAGAGCAATTGTAAGAGTGGATCAATCGGAAACCGACGAAATAGAGATATGTCGTGGAGTCAGGCAGGAATGAATTTTGTCACCCTTGCTTTTCAACTTATAATATTGCCAGCGTAGAACATCTGTTTTGCTTGGCTCAGGACAGGGAAGAGTTCTCCATGCTGACGGCTAGCATCCAGTAGTGGAGAGGCACTACATGATGATGATATTTCACAAATTAAACAACTCAGATATCTTGAAACAGCCGTCTTTGATCGTGTACTGTCAATGCACTAATATGATGATACCTGACCCCCTAATCGTTTATTTGGTTTTGAGTTACAGATGCCGCTAAATCCATTTTGGTATTACTTGCTTATTGCTTCATTAGTGAATAACGGTTTAAGAAACTTTTAAAGCCAATTTGGCCTTTATTTACATTACATAAATACAAACTTGAACCAAAAAGCTGGAATTCCTTTACTTTTTTCTATTAAATTTGGAAGAAACTTCTCAGAACCAAAAGATCGGCTAAATGGTCAGATAATTTGGAGCATCGACTGTATCATACTTGTCCACTTCTTCTTTTTCTTCTCAACTTTTTATCCGATGGTGGTGGACAAACGTAAATCTATCTAATATATGAATGAAAGATTTACTAATAGCTTTTTTACTTAACCTTCCGGATTATTGCCTCACTAATTCTGACTTAGTGACAATGGGTTCATCTCGAGAGAAAGAATTTTCAAAATCGGTCCACAATTGACGGAGGAATCTGTGAACATACATAAAACATACATACAGCCGAATGTATAACTTCCTCTTTTTTTTTAAGTCGGTTAATATATTTTATTTATTTACTAATATTAAGCTTCCTCAGTTTTGTAAAAAAATAGAGAAAGAAAAAATCAAAACAAAAACAGAACAGGCCCAAAAATTAAGTCGGCCTAGTGTTCATTGGCGGTATCGAGACATTACTTGTGTCGATAATGAATACAACTCTAAACATAAAGATAAACAAATTACTTGTATATAACTATTTCCAATTAGATAACAAATCTAGCATTGTGGCTTGTCACGATTTACATTAACTCGTTCCTAGTTAACTCTACTTCCAGTTTAGCTTTCATTACGAAACTGTGCGAACCTTCGCAGAGTATTGCTTACATTGATCAACAATAGGGCATATTCCAATTCACGTCCTTACATTCAACTTTGTTACTTTGGAGGCGGCATAAAAGAATATCAACATTATAATATATTTTTATAAGTCATCGGTAACATAACCAGAAATAGAGACAAAATAAAGGCCATCCATCCTAGGCAACTCATCAGGCAAATAGGCCGTATGTCACTTTTAAATATCAACTCTCGTTTGCACTAAAAGCATAAATTAGAAAGCTGAAACAGTACAGCGCCAACAACTGACCAGTGCCGTTCCATCCGGTGCTGTGAGAAAAACATCTAATTATAAAACAAACGGAATCATATTTCAACGATAATTAAATATTAAATATGTATTTTTTTAATTTTCATCCATTACAGCAAAACTCAGGTTAAACTCGTCGATTTGAAGTGAAACAATTGACGACACCCGCCCATTGTTTCGATCGGAGCGCAGTTGTCAACGTAATGATATGGCAGAATAGTTTTCAAACAAATTAAATTACATTTCGTCTCTATTTTTGGTTATATACTCGATGGTATAAGCATAACAACATGCCCAAAGATGACAAATACAACTTGACAACAGTATTTCAAATTAGTCGAATTAGTTTAGAATTAAAATTTAATAAGCTATAGGAATTTAATTTATGTGGAAAAGAATTTAATAACTAACCATGACAACCACATTTATTAAAAATGAGCTGGAAAGAGCATTGTGGGGCGCATGGGTAATACGGTATCCAATGTTGGAGTTAGTGATGACATAGCCCGAAGAAGTGAAATAAATAATTATGCCCTACCACGTAGAAAGCGTACAATGTTTACATTTTATTATGCAAGTAGTAAGCTGTGGTAGCCTGATGGTTCGATATACCGCCTCTCAATCAGAGGGTCGTGGGTTCATATCATATGTGCGAAATTTAACTTGAAATTTACCATGAGCTTTGGCATGAGCATGAGGTGAAGGAAATCATCGTGATGAATCCTGCACGCCGAAAAAAGTTCACAACCCTTAGAAAACGAGTGAAGTCCCCAATCCACATTGGGCCAGCGTGACTGACTATGTGCTAAGCCCTCGCCTGAGAGGAGACCCATACCCAGCAGTGGGACGTATAAATGGGTTGTTGATGATGATGATGATGATGTTGATCTTAAACAATATGATAGACTGCAGTAGTATTCTAAGGCAAATTGGAATAATTATATAATTCCCTATAATATCCCCAAAAACCATGTAAAACTATCCATGTTCCCTAATGTCGTACTAATATCAAATGTCACTCGCCTATTATAAGAATGTGTAAAACCTACAACGAAAGAAATGTTAGCAGTCTTGATTTAGAAATATATTTATTGACAATGTCTACTTCTTTGGAAGTAAATTAATTAACTAAAAAACCCACGTTCCTATAGTACTTCTCAGTTAATTCTATTACTATCTAATTTAAATTATCCATGTATGTTAATTTGTCGAAATTTTTAATATAGTTTGTTGTTATTTTGACATTGCCGTCAGCACTTATTATTGTTGTGTTTACAATGTAGAATACCCAAGTATTTATTTCAATTTTAACGACCTTTTATTGCAAGGTGTACCTTAACACCTTGCAATAAAAGCTTAAATACTAGGAGCTAAAACTTAATTAAATTGGGTCCTCGTAGCAAGGTGCCCAAAATGCTAGCAGCGTTCGTCTTTGTATAGCTATGCTAATATGTTGGGCAAGGTAGCTTGGGTTTCCCAAACAGTTTGATAAAATTTTGAAATCTACCTATTTCGTATCTCCCGCCACGCAACCCTCAACGACCCGTTAATGTGCCCGCTATACTCGAGCCAAGCGGCATATCGCGAATAGAGTATTAAGTACCAGAACCTCGGCTCCGACTACCTTTTTACACCCTTTGGAGTCGAAACCCTTGGTCCGTAGAACGCCGGTGCCCTCCGTCTTTTCCAAAATTTATCAAAAAATTAATAGACTAAGTGTTTTTATTGAATATCAAGATGTTTGACTACCATGATGTTCAATTATTTTTTGTGAAATTAGATAGATAGATAATTCGTTTATTCAGCACAAATACAAACAGAAACAAAACATTTACAATCACTTCTCAGAGTACAACATAAAAGCACATAGAACATTCATTATTAGTTTTATACACATTTATATAAAACACATACTGCGAGAAAAACAAACAAATACTATAAGAACTAACAACATTTTAATGTAACTATGAATACAGTTTATGCTGAAATGGCCTTGACTCAGCATAAATACTGTAGACCGAGAGAAGTCAAACAGTGCTGGTTTTCTGCCAGAACCATATGGTGAACGATCGCAGCCCAGTAAGCCATGCCATCGAAGTGCATCACACGCAAATATATATACCTAACTCTAAATACTATATATTATCAAGTGAAAGTATAAAACGTATAGCAAATAATGTAAATAGTGTAAGTAATGAAGGTAAGCAATATAAACAATAATGTAAGTTTACAACCATAATATTAAATTATAACAATAGCCACCAAATATGAATATGTATTTTTACGAAAATTCAGATTTACGGGTATCAAACCTTTGATTAAGGGTATATCTATGTCACACATCTGCTCTGACAAAAGATGTTTTTTGTACTCACGTTTAAATCGTTTTTTTTAAATCCCGCAATGGAGGAGGAATATCATTCCAGCACATACTGTCGCGATAACTGAAACCGCCGCGAAAAGCAGTCATTCTGTGTTTTGAGATGTTAATAACATTTTTGTTAACTAATCGGAACTTATTCCCACCTTACACGTTGTGACCAATTAATTTTGTGGTATAGACAACCAGGTTTCTGGGTTTTAACTATATCACACATTTGGCAGACCAAATATAGCTTCCGACGGGCCTCCATTTTCAAAATGCCGAATTTGTTTTTTTTTTTATTAATAATAACGTACACACTCAACATAGCCCCGCACTAGGGAAACCCTGTGTCGCGGGTGCCATAGACACACACATAGACAGCCACAAATTACACCCAAACTCACGAGAGAAATAAATGTAAGCCATTCAAATATTTCTCCCGGCCCGGGAATCGAACCCGGGGACCTCTGCGTGGCAGTCCGGTATGGTAACCGTTCGGCCACGGAGGCAGTTAAGATAGGGCACGCCCTATCTTAACTGCCTCCGTGATATGTGTGCGAGAAGGAATTCAAAAACAATAGCGAGCGATTCTGGCTCATCCATTCCCATACATTCCGACTTCTGGGCCATGAGATTCATGATCTCCACTTGCCTACAATGGCAGTATGCCGGTGAATATTCATGCCGGCTGCCAGATTACCGCAGATCGGTTGCAAGACATGACTCGTTTGATTGGCCATTTCAGGCCTTGTGAATTTTGTCCTAGCTCAGTATGTTGTTTCTGTAATGTTACATCTATTTTCAGACTATATCTTATATGTGTTAGGTAACGATTATAATTCATTACAAACCTCTACATGGTATTCTTATTACCGTAAACGTTTATTGAAAATATCTCTGCTGATTGTTAGCGACTCGTGACAATAATTTTATTTTAATTTGTTTGAAAAATAATTACTGTTTAAATATTATAGGCTATAAACGGAACGCTGACAGAAAAATATATTTGACGAGATAGGACGTCCTTTTTTCGTTTGGATTTACAGTTTTTTTTTTACAGTATTAACAGTTTTTTTAACGTGCACTCATCGGCCCTCACTAGGGAAACTCTGTATCACCACCATACCATGGACAATCACACAAATTATACCCAAACTCACGAGAGAAATAAATGCAGACCATACAAGCATTTCTCCCGGCCCGATAAGTGGTAATATGGTAACCGTCCAACCACGGAGGCAGTTTACTTATTTATAGAGAAAAAATATTATAATATAATTTTCTCAAACATGCTCGGAAATATTTGCATTACTTTCAAAAAATGAACACAGAAAGTTTGTCATTTGTAGACCGTGCGACTTCTTCTCGGCCAAGGCCTGCAAACTAAGAATGAAAATCAACTTCTCTTAATATATCTAATAATAACAGATCTACCTATCTCTTTATCTACTAACAATGAATTATGTAAACAAGAAGCAGAAGAAAAACTCCTACAGCCAACTGCACAATGTTCGTAATTGCGAGAATTAAAAATACCTACCTAAAGCGTTATAGTTAAAAAAAAGAAAAAGGTGGTTAAAGTAAACTAAAGTGATTTGGTATTATTTTCTCTACTGCCACTGTGCCCGTTACCATGGGACATAAGTTAACAAGTCCCATGTGCCCGTAATTTCACCAGCTGGAACGCAGTAATGCTTACATTACTGCTTCATCAGCTTGCTCAGATCTTTGTGATTTAAAGCGCTGAGTGACACTGCAACTGTTATGGACTGGCGTATCACTTAGTACCAGGCACACGACTTGTTCGCCCGTCACTACGTATAAAATAAAAATATAGTACAATAAATATACGTGAATACAATAAATATACGTGAGTAGTAAAAACATTATGATATTCATCATGGTAATTCTTTATTGTTGATGTATGACTAGCATAATTTATTTATTTCAAAACTTACATTTTAAGACTGAGCAATGCTACGGTTCTGATGCTCTATCGTATTTCTTATTGTAAATGAATGTTTGTACTCTGTTTTGAGAAATAAAAATTAAAAATAATATCTTAAACAATATATTCAATCAAATTTTCAAGAAAGTTATTGTTACTAGGGCACATCTATGTAATCTGGGATAATAAAACTGATAATAGAAACTTACATACAAGTAGATGGATGTCGTTAAATAGAAATATTTAACTTATTTTCAGGGACTTAATGTTTTACAAATTGTTATAACCATGACAGTCCATACCACTAATGCCTTGTGAACAATTTGACACTTAACAAAACAATAGAAACACAAATACAATTCATAATGCACTCGCATTAATCTGATAGTGTAACTAAATAGAAACAATTTTAAATAGACGGGCTATTTACATCCCTAGGGCAGTTGGATAACAACTAGCCAGCGTTCAATTACACCTCAAAGCGCGTTGCAGGTGCTCCCGACCATAATGGCGACTTAAATATCAAAGCATGGGATATAGCGGTGTTAAATAAAACTCACTTGATGAAACTACAAGTCCCTTGGTGGAGACGAAGAGATACAATTTGGAGTCAACCGTAACCATCAGACCTGTAAAGGGCCTGAAGCATTTGTTTGTGAAGTTGCGAACTCTTTCGTCGCATCAATAACATTTCGTGGTATCAATAATTAGGACGGTTTCAAGAGTTTGCGTACTTATAAAATAAAGAAACTTTTAATTTGGATGAATGAAAATTGATGCTAGTACATTTTCGTACAATGCCTCAACACTGCGGCAAAGCGGAAAGATCATGCACTGCTGCAATTTATGTCATAAGCGTTTAGTCAGGTATCGTTACACAAGAATGCTTTTTCATACATTGATATCGAGCATACAGACGCTCTGTCATGGTTTATGTGAAACGCAACGTCACTGACACCATTGTTCTACAGTCTATAATTTTGGCGTCTCATATGATATATTTCGCTGTATTAACATTGACAGAATCCATACAACCCCAACCGTTCTGACGTATACTATACTAAATAAATAATGGTAATTTCAAATTACTATATTAAATACGCTATATGAAAATACACTATAATAATAGTAATAATAGTAATTAGCATTATAATCTTTGTACAACCCTAGCGCGTTCGGTGCCGCACGACTGCACCCGGCGGGCAACGTCATTTTCACCTCTCTCGTAGTGAGCACCTGGTGTCACTAGTCAGATTTACTAGGCTATTATAGCGTAGGTATTTTCGATTTTGTATGAGAGTGATTTGTCTGTAGTAACTATTAATTAATGTGTACCCTGACGCCCTGAATTGGATACACGATCAAAACAGAATACTTAGATGTACTGGCTGACTGTAGACGTGCTGAAGCACTAAAACAGTCTGCGTACCAAGCTTGGGCAGATGCTCGATTACGCAAAGCTTCGAATACTCGGAATCTGAAGAAAGCCTTTAATAAAGCCGCCAAGAAGAGCAAAAATGTGTTACCCAGGGCCAAGTTCGACCATGTGTGTCGCATAGGGGACAAGCTTGCCTCTTTTCCAGTAGGCAGCAAGTCCTTTTGGTCCCTGGCGAAAGCGGTCGAAAAAAACTTTAATAGCCACTCATTACTATCTTTGCTGAGGTCAGACGGCTCGTTGATCCATATTGCGGAAGAGAAGGCGAATCTCTTCGCCTCACTCTTTGCAGAGAGTTCGCGTCTAGATGCCGCAGGATACCTGCCACCTTCTTTACCTCAGGCTGGCTGCACTATGGCGCCAGTTCTATACGCCAAAAAGAGGTACTCAGAAATTTGCGAAGTCTTGACGTGCATAAACAAGTGGACCAGATGGAATTCCAGCAATAGTCCTGCGTCACTGTGCGTCTGAGTTGGCTCCTATTCTCACACGCCTGTATCGTCTCTCACTTGAGACAGGTGTAGTTCCCAGGACGTGAAAGCTTGCAAATGTGCAACCAGTGCCTAAAAAAGGAAGCAGAGCTGACCGTGTTAACTATAGACCTATCTCAGTCACTTCCATACTCTGCAAGACTATGGAACGTGTACTTAACAACCGTCTCCTGTCGTACCTTGAAGACAACGATCTCCTCAGTGATCGCCAGTACGGATTCCGAAGAGAGCGATGTACTGGGGATCTTCTTATGTACGCCTCTCACTTGTGGAGCGAGACTATAGACGGGCATGGCGAAGCCATTGCATTGTCCTTACACATTTCTAACGCCCTTGACAGGGTCTGGCATGCAAGCCTTTTAAGCTTCCCTCTTATGAGCTTCTCACTGACCTTTGCAATTGGATTTCAGATTTCTTGAGTGAACGTTCGCTTCGAGTGGTCTTAGAAGGCTACTCTTCCGAATATCGGGCGATAGATTTAGAGTTCCTCAGGGTTCTGTACTGTCTGCAACTCTTTTTCTGCTGCATATCAATGATATGTTAATTCCAGGTACCTTTGCGTATGCTGATGACAGCATAGTTGTAGATAGGCACTTGACCAATGCAAAGGTCAGAGGAAATCCAGTCTCGTCATGAGTCCATGGTTAGTCGTTTAGATTTGACGCTCAAGGCAGTCTCCAAATAGGGCGATGCCAATTTTGTCAAATTTAACGCTACAAAAACGCAGGTATGTCTATTCTCCACTAAACGGAGCCCCTTTGAGCTGACTCCGACTTTTCGTGATATATCCATACCGATAGCCGACCGTCTCTAGCTACTTGGAATGGACCTGTCGTCCAATCTAAACTTCGGCAGATACATTGGATCCATGGCCAAAAATGCAGCCAAGAAGCTTGACATCCTTTCCAGGGTGAAGCGTTACTTCACACAGGGACAGTTGGTTCAGCTGTACCAAGTACAAGTCCGGTCGCGTATGGAGTACTGCTGCCATTTATGGAATGGCTCTGCTAAATACTAACTGGCCACCTTGGATTCAATAGACAAGCGTACTAAGAGACTTATAGGTGACCCGGAATTAGTAGAGGCGAAGCTGCAGAGCCTTGAACATAGCAGTAGAGTTGCCAGCTTATCGGTATTCTACAGGATATATCACAGAGAGTGTGCGATGGAATTGCGTAATTTGATTCCGCCTTCCCCTTTCCGTTATCGGGAGACTGGACGTGGGCGGGAGTTCTATATCCCTATATGTATATGTGGTGGATATTACCCGGATTCGCACGAAATGTTTCGCTTCCACATTTGTATGGCGAGCGGCTAGGGAGTGGAATTCCCTGCCTGCAGACTTGCTCCCCGACCGCTATAGCTTGGACCTTTTCACGGCGAGAGTGAATAGGCATTATTTAGGTGCGCATGCTACCTCGACCTCATCGTCACTTTCCATCAGGTGATATGGAGGTCAAATGCGCACTTATTTTTTATATATAAAAAAAAAGATATTTTCCCCAGTGATGGGAAATTCGGGTGCAAATGGTGTGATTATAAATAATGTTGAGAAGCAATAGCCTGTTTACTTTATTTGGGTCGCGAGAGGCGATTGGCGCTTCTAAATACCCAGCCCCGTGGACGCCGCACATTCTACACCAGGTAAAGCCGGTACCGTCCATGTATGCAATAAGATTTATATATGTAGCTTCATGACTTCCTGGGGCTATGGAAGAAAAGGTAAAAAAACAGGAAACTGGTTTTTTTAATAATAATGTTCTTGTACTTATTAGCTTCAGGCGCAAAAAGAAGGGGAGTTACCAGTTTGAAGCCAATATCTGTGTACCAATATCTGTTTGTCTGTTTGTAGCATTGTGGAGTCCAAAGGCTAGTTTAGCCGGATGTTTATTATTATTAGCTATATAGATGAATCTCTGTTCGGCTGCTCATAGACCATTAGCTCTTTTCCTATTATGATATAGATCATGGGTTTCCAAACTTTTTGGATCACTGCCCACTAGGCAACATAAAAAAAAGTTTCAACGTCGAACCACCACAAAAAATAATTGAAAACACATATTTTTTATATTAAGTTGACACCAAAATTGGGTAACCTACTACAAACTCAAATTTTTTTTATTCCGAAATAACGTTTGTTCGAATTTTCATCACCCCGAAAACCGAATTATAACGAAACCGTTGTTCGTTCAGGATATGTTGAATGTTTATCGCAAAGACACGATTAGGTTCAGATAGCTTAGGTTAAGTTAGGTTTAAAAGAAAAAACATTTTCCTCTCAAAATTACTTTCGAGGCTATGAAAATTCGAGCAAACGTTATTTCTGGAAAATGTCATTTTGAACTTCTGTTAGGTAACCCCAAAATTGACAAGGAAAAACATATGTTTGTAGTGTAGTTTATATAGATAATTCAGGGGTGGTTTTTTTAAAAACACGGTAGCACCCACTGGTTAGCATCAGCCCTCCAATTGTTTCAAAGGCCCCTACCGTCCCTCTAAAACTCTTCAGCGCCCATTGGGTGGTACAGACCACTTTGGGAAACTATGATGTAGATGTAAAATGAATGTAAGTATATTTTATTTCCAATTGTCTTATCAACTTCAAATTTGATATACTTTGGTAATCCGATAACATAACAATAATACAGGAGACTTGATGTGGTGCTGCAATCAGAGCAGTCTGCAGACTACCAGTCTAGACTACTAGAATAAGAACAGTATGATCGGGTTTGGGCTTACTGAATTGGTTCCACGTGTAAATTGGCTAACACACGGTGACTTTTTAAAGTACACTGTTTTGTATTGGCGGTTTTTAATTTAGATGTTATTAGTTAATTGCTCTGTATTTAGCAAAAGTAAAAGTTTTCAAAATTATAAATTTATGAAATAACAACGCCAGATCAATAACGTAAGGTAACCAGTTTTAACAACGAAGTATGTGAGACTGTAAATAACTTTATGGATATAGTGGGTAAAGCTAAAGATAAACCTTACCGTACTTTAAATTTACTGAACGGGTATGAAATGGCTTTGGGGAAGTTTGGTTTATTTTGTTTGAAACAATATTCGACTTTACGACGCTATGTCTCGTGTTTTAAATCACCGTCTCAGTCCAGTTTTGCATCCATTAGTCGAATGCGCAGTATTGTTCATGGGAATAACAAGTTTGCATTGAAACACTACTCATTGTTCTACGAGCTCATATGTGAGGAAAAAATGACAATTAATCATGGAACAAAAAGTGGGTCCATTCTGTACGGGAACTGGGTAATAATGGTACCCTTTTTTCTTGCAGAAAATGGTGTTTTATTCTTTTGTGATAAGTGTGGAAGTGAATAGCGAGATTTATGTTTGAATCTATTTCGGTTTCAATAAATGTTCTTCATCTCCACCACTTATAATGCGTCGCCATATCGACCTAATGTTTTTAATAAAAATAGCATCAGGCTCAATTGACTGTCCGGAACTACTATCACAAACATCACTGATACTTTTCTCTAGGCCCCTGTTCACACGGCGTTGCACTGCACGTTATTTTACAGTATTGGATTGTGTTGTGCGTTTTTTGCAATGCAAACGACGTGTGAACAGATGTATTACCTATATAATGCATGCGCTATTGTTATTCGGTTTGAATTTATACTTCAGAAAACGTACAGTGCAATGCAATGTGAACGGGGGGCTAGGCTTTGAGAAACAATTCGTACCTAGTATAATGTTGTGACAATAGCTCTGTGACGGATCTGAAGTTGCGCCCCGGGCACATTCCTTCAAAAGAGTTTTTTTTTTGTTGGGTATTAAACCAACTCCATATTGTAACAATTCGGTGTCATTAAAGACGTTTACCATGTTTTGATGGAATGTGTTCGGACCGAGAGACTCGGAAGACAGCTGAGCAGTGTCACCATCATACAACAGACTGGGTGGTGTGTGTATTAGCCGTTCCTTTATTGAGTCTAAATCTAGGTTAAACAGCATTAGATATTACCGTCATCTTATACGGCAAAGCTCTTTTTATGACATCAAGTGACGGGACGATCAAGTGGTAAGTGACACGCCTATCTATTACAGATGCGGTACCACTCAGAACTTTAAATCCCAAAGATCTGAAAGGTACTGTCACTGCGCACGTCATCCTGAAACACAAGTTAACAAGTCTGTAATGTAATGTAATGTCTGAGATGCACGATTGGATCGTCACGATGCTAGACATCATAAAAAGCTCCAAATATATATATATATCAGCACATCACTTTAAGTTGCCGTGTCGCATCTCTCTTTTTTGCGTCGAAATATTCCAAACAACTTTCTATTTTCTTTCAATATAGCTTATGTAGTTCAGATTACAAGACGCGAGTCGTAATTCACAAAAAGAATTATACCACTTTGATTATATATACAATAGAACGCAATAGTGAATATTCATTGAACGCGTCGGTCCAGATCGTCCGTCAGTTGTACGGACATCCGGCTTAACACTCTGATTGGTCCGGATACCCGGAATTTGAGGTCAGGTCAAGCGAAGCACAAAATACCTCCTGTGACGGATGTTGGGAGAAGCAGGCAGCGTAAGTCGATGGGTTTGGTCAATACATTTTGGTCCTATACGAGTAACTATTGTTAAGATTTATGTTAATTTTATATAATTTTTTTTAAATAGGTGCTTTTTCGAATATGTGTGAATATTAGATATTTCAAAAATAACTACGTTGAGTTGTGTTACAAAATATGTAATCATGACACAGTTTTAAGAAAAAGTATACATTTATATCAGGAATAAATAAACAAACTACAATAATAATAATAATAATAATAAAGCACACATATAGACAACCACAAAATACACCCAAACTCGCGAGAGAAATAAATGGCCTACATACAAATAATTCTCCCGGCTCGGGAATCGAACTTAGGGCCTCTGTATGGCAGTCCGGCTTGATAACCGTTCGGCCACGGAAGCAGTTGGCAGAGGAATCACAATCAGGGACAAATATACAGTCCTGCTCCCGTAGTATGGCTACGCATGTTAGTAGCGACGCACGCGATAAAATTAGAATAAGCGCGCGCTATTGACTGAATCAGATCTAATTTAGATAGCCAATAGCGCGCTTATTTTATCGTGCACGTCGCGACCATCACCCGTAGCTATGCTACGGGGGCTGGTGTTTTATGCACATGCATGCATGATATGGATACATATCCATATCATTTTCGTTGAAATATGTATGCTGTTGTTTATTTGTATTTTATATATAATTGGTTTATAATTGGTTAATTGTATAATTAGGAATATGATTTTATCATCATTAACGCTTTTAGCGCAATAGTGGTGTAACCCATATTCAATTTATTTTCAATATTTAAATTCAAATATCTAATATAAACATTATGTTAAAAAATATGTGAATGTTGACATTTCATTGCACGCGCCTGTACGTCGTGTGTCGTACGACATACAGTCTAAATCCTATTTTCATTGAATGTCGCTTAGGATTACCAAAATATTTTATATGGAAAAATGTTTATTAAGGAATGAAGGACGTTCCCACAAATTCTGTTTATCATATTTTTAAACAAAAATCGTCAAATTAATTATCGACTGTTTCATATAATGAGGAGCAAAAAAAATCAACGATTCCTAATAATATGTTTCTTTCAGTAATTTGAAGGTGGTCACCATAGCAAACATTGTTTGTATTAATAGGTACAATTACTCAATGAATCATCATGTAGTAAAAAATTACGAAAAAAAGATAAAAATAAATATCAACCTGTATATATGTGATAAACTTAAACCGATACGCCTTTATTTAATTCACATAGCATTTACCTACAACAACAAGGGCAGCCTGTGTAAAAATGAGAAACGGTCTCGTATTATACCACGCTAGGACACATGTGGCCGACTCTGCATTGCGTATTTACTGGATACTTTACTAACCAAACCATTACTACGAAACTACTGAAACTTGCTTTCCAGCTTATTGTTTATGGTTCAATTTACTTTGAAATACTTTTGTGTAACATAATATCTAAATACGTTCTACTTTGTAGAGAATATTTTTTAAGTTTTTAAAGCTCAGACTACTTCTTCCTTTTGAGCTAATCGTCAACTAGTTGTCAATTGAAATAATTAAAAAATAATGAAATAATGTAATAATTATAAACAACAGAATATCTAGTAATTATGAGCCATACAACCACAACAATTACTTGGGTAAAACAAACGTCCTCATCCAGCGGCAGCGCCCACATTGCAAACCGTAGGGTAACCATACAATTTAAGAAAATTTATTAATTATTAATACTTAGATTGAATACTAAGAAAAAGTTCTTTCAATCCGACCGGACCTTATGTCTCAGGGTGACGGGCGCAGTGCCCCCCAGATCTTTGCGATTTAAAGCTCTGAGTGGCACTGCAACTGTTATGGACAGGCGTGTAGCTTAGCGTTAGGCGCACGATTTTTTCGTCCCGTCACTTGGTATTATAAAAAAAAAGTTCTAACCAAACGCCTTCTAGCACACCATGCCAGGCGCTATGCCAACTAATCCACGGAACGAACTAGCAGCTCTTACGAATATTTTTGTATATATTTTTGTATGTGCTTATTACAGATCTTTGTTATAGTTTTCTTAACGGCTTTATTTATATTATAAGAAACTAGTGAAGTAATTTCACAAAAATAATTGAATATCATGGTGGTCAGACATCCTGACATACAATAAACTTAAAAGTTACAATTTATTAAAGTTTATTCAATTATTATCCTTATTTTAATGCCATTTAACAGTCTATACTACCTCAGCTCGAATTCCAATTTTTCCCGTACTAATAATACATGGTTAATTTTGCTTGGGTCGAGCAGCAGGGACACAAACGAAATGAAAGCCATTTGAAAAATGTGTATAGCACACGTGTTTTATTTAGTTCAGTTGATACAATAAAAATCATAGGTATATGTAGAGTACAGTTATATACATAGGGCGCACTATAAGTTTCCGGAACTGGCCACTTACATAAACAATATTTAAAAAGTAATTACAACATTTGAAAATGGAACTCTTTGAAGTTCTGCTGTAGCGCTGTAGAATACAATTTGTTTCATTTGACTGTCGCTTGTTTTTACATTGTTGCGTCATTTTAGAAATTGGTTGTCTACATCACCATGGATTTATCTCGTGAAAATTTTCGTAGTATGATTTTCTACGACTTTAAGTTTAATTTAACAGCTTCACACTGCTTTTGGCGATGAAGGACCATGCAAGACGACTATTTATAGCTGGTTTGCAGAATTCAAACGCGTTCGTGTGAATCTCAGTGACGAATTTCGTGATGGTCGCCCACTGCTGTGAACAACAAAAACATCGATGCTGTGCTCCGTATGATCAAAACAGACAGGCATGTGACATACCCTGAGATTCGGACATCTTTAGGCATAGGCATGAGTCAAATACAATCAATACTACACAAACATTTGGGTGTGAAAAAGCTGTGCTCTCGGTGGATTCCACACAATTTGATAGAGGCTCAAAAAACGGATCGCGTCACTTGGTGCAATGCCATGCCTACCAGATTCAACGAAGGGGCGTCAAATTCGGTGTGTGACATAGTAACAGGTGACGAAACATGGGTTGATAGTTAGTTTAGATCCCAAAACAAAGCAACAATCGAGCGTATCGGCTTTTCGAGATGAGCCTAAACCAACCAAAGTGGCGCGCGTGTAAAGTGCCTCTAAGCGGATGGTCGCTTCTTTTTTTAATAAAACTGGACACGTGGCTACTGTTGCTTTGGAGAATCGTTGTACCGTGAATGGTGATTGGTATACGACCATTTGTTTGCCGGAAACAATGGAGTGTTGCTTGAAGATAATGAACATATATTTAAAACCAATACTAAATTTCATCATTTAACTTCCAAGTAAATTGTTCAAACGACTTGGTGTATCAACTGCCAGTTACAATACCCGTGGTTCAATTCCACAAGCACTGTTTTGTTTTAATGTTATGTTTTTAACAGCATTATTTCACTTTTTAATGTTAATGTTGACAAATCACAATATTTGTGCACTAGGAATTGCCTAATGTGGGTGGGTAGATATTATTAATAAAGCGTAGGGTGGGTATGGATAGATTAACAAATCACGAAATCTCTCTGCAGTTTGCATACGATCGTGTATTCTGTGATTACACATTGTTCCAGATTTCGTTCCTATTTGTCTATTAAGTTTTAATTACTTTCAAGGTTTTAGTAACTTTCAAAGTTTTCTTTCTTGTTTTAGCATGCCGCACTTAACGGAATTATTAAAAGTAGAAATTATTGTTATATATGAACAAGACTTAGACATTTCTTACACCTATCCAGACGTTAAAAACAAAAAAAAAACAATATTATATAGTCATAGCTAAATAATATTGTGTGACTCGAACCATGCTTGACACGAACGATGCTTGCCTCAATTTGCAAAGCAATCTGTATACCACTTGGCCACGACGACCTTACTAAAGCTGGTTGAAATGTGTGTTCTGTATTTAAGTAAGAACCAAACGTTAAAGATCAAATTGGCTTAAAAACTTTCATAAAATGTCATTCAATAATGAAGCGACCAGGGAGTCATACCAAAATAAATTTTACGGCTCACAGGTTAAAGATTAAGTTTGTTTAACAATGTTCTCCACATATTTGTGCTCAGAACCAAAAGGTCGACAAAGTCGGTTTGGGGGGGTCAGGTATTTTGTTGTTATGATTGTATCTATTGAATATAGCAATTTTTAGGAATTGTGTTTTTACACCGTATAGTAATCAGTGTAAACACTAAATTTTACGACATTTTTTTCCAAAGTTATTGATTCAACACTTTCGGGTACTACAGACTCTTAAATGCTCGTAACATGCACATCGTTGAAGCCATTCCAGTCCCAAGACCTTACCTGACCCAAATAAATTAAAAGACACCTTCGGTGACCTTGACTTTAGGCCACCTCTGTGGTCAAGTGGCTTGCACGCAAGTTTTCATAAAGTCGTCATCTCTGAAGTTCCATGTTCGATCCCGGTCCGAGTCAATGTACTAATCTAACTTTTCTCTTTTTAATATTGTGTCGAGTCTGGGAGAGTGAGGTATCTTTTCATTTCGATTTCCATAACACAAGTGTTTTAGTTACTTCCTTTAGGGTACGAACTACGTGTGTGATGTGTATTTTTTTTCTCCCCTATGGCCAGATAAATTTTTAATTTAATTTTATATTATTATTGTCATTAATGTTTCTCCAGTGAATAAACATCAGTGAGTCAAAGAAAGGAAAAACACAGTTTAATTATCGAGTCGTTTACATATCGTAAACATACAATCGAAATGATACGGTTTAAATTAATTGATAAATACGAACAAAGTAAAATTTATTGACGGTTATTTCGTTAAGGGTAACTTGTATGTTATTGCTACGGCCTTTACGGAAATAAATAAATTATTACAGCCAGTATTTGGGTCTTCATAAATAAAATTATTAGGATTACCCAATTCGCAAATACATTTTTGTTTGAAATGTTTGAAATTCATGTTTTTGAACTTCACGATGGACTGTGGTGCACCTAACTTTTTCTTTCGATGAAAAAAAAACATAATGACACGTTCAATTTCGCGATTTGTCGTACATTATTTATGTAATATAAATCCGTTGGTATATTTTATTCTTATTATTGTTGACTTTAAATTGACAACGATAACTAATTTTGTTTATTAAATTATTATTTTGATGTATGAATGAATTAAAATTGATTTGTTACAGTTCAACTGTTCTTTCATCCTCCATTTTCCTCGGTATAGTGATACGAAAAGTTGTGTGTTTCGCTCGGCAGCCAAGTTGTTTCGCGTCTCGTGGCTTGAAACTCTCGCTACGCTCAGGATCCTATTTTTGAATCGCTTGCTTCGGTCGTAGTTCAATCTTAGTTGTTCGTCAAACAAAAACTTCGCAGCCTTGCATAACAGATAACTATTTCAGGCCGCTTCTTTTACTTGCTATGTAGCTACGTTTACAATAACATAAATAGGACAATGACCATATTCTTTTTTTATATACAGGTTGTCCCAAAAATACCACGGCAGAGCAACACTGTGGTTAGGTGAGGTCTATACTAACCGGAAAAAAATTTTTTGACTTATTAAAAATATTTTAGTTTTCCAGCTATCGACACTTTTTATTTTTTAGAAAAAAAGAGTTTTTCTATAAAAATAAAAACACGAAAATAAGAACACTTTTTGTAGGATTTTTTGGGTTAGTTTCATACAATTTCTTTTTACACTATTCAAAAATAATGTTTCACTATTTAAAAAGATTTGAGGTATGCCATATTAATAACTTTTTCACACTTTATGACATTTCTCAGTAAAATATTAGTTGCAGTACCTGGAAAAACTATTTAGAATACCCGAAAAATAAAAATAACAACCATCTGCAGCTAACCTTGGCAATAATAACATAAAACCCAACAAAAAGTATAGATTTTCTAAAAAAATAAAAAAGTGCCAATATCTCGAAAACTAAAATACTTTTACTAAGATGAAATTCATTTTTTTTGGTAGGTAATAGAGCTCACCTACCCACAGTGTCGTTCCGACGTGGTATTTTTGGGACATCCTGTATAAAAAACTGAGATCCAAGTTGACACGTCCCATGTGCCTGCAATTTAACCAGTACCCTTACCCTTCAAAACCGAGAACACAGTAATGTTTGTTTGGCGGCAGAAATAGGTAACGCAGTACTTCCCAGGACAAACTCATACACAATGAGTTCTACTGCTGCTTTTTTTATTTTATATTTGTAATAAAATGAAAAGTTTTCCAACTAAAAGCGATAGCTAGAATCGTTGCAGTTATATCTAAGTCATCACCAGGAAATGTACCCAACGCAAAAGATTCTGCTGAGACACGAATTTGTGCTTACAGCTCACTTACTTTCAAGTTTTATCTAACGACTACTAAGGACGCTACTATTGTCACGAATGTAACTGTTAAGCAATGTGGTCGACTATCCAATAGAAAAATCTTCTTAACATATGACAGCTGACCGTACAAACAAGATGTATTGACATGTCAGGCCTTTGAAAGCAAACTGGAATTACGAGTAATGGAAGATTCTATAAGGCTTACTTACAAAGTTAGTTATGCGCCCTAATAATATCCCTAATCGTATTTTTATAAAGTCATTCAATCTGTATAAAGGTTTAAACGCATTAAGCAACGTTACGTGATGTACCACTAGAGCGCGCGTAACTGTATTACACACTATAGTCTGTTCAAATCCATTTTAAAAAAAAGGAAACAAACCTGTTTGGTTAAAATTCTGAAACAATCACTCAATAAATCGAATAAGGAACACTCACGTATATTTCGAAGATGTCGACTTTGATATCTCATCACTTTTTCCAACAATATTCATTTGAATAGCATCATAAAATCGTATTTGAAAAATGGTAGTCCAAAAGTGAGGTTATTTTTCATCTATACTTCTATGATTTCTCTATGGTTGCATGTTGCAGTACGATAAAAAAAGGGGTACACTCAATTAAAGTTTTTGTAATCGACTAGTAAATCGGAAATTTCAATCGCAATTGAACGAGTATCTAAGTGTAAGGATTTGAAGGAGGATTTAAAATTAAGATTTTGGAAATTTTAAATATACATATGCTTTTATAGGTTATGTATTTTCATTATTTTCATGTAAGGTATGTATGACTATGGGAGTATGACTCAATTGAACGAATCGATTCATTCAATTAATCGATTTGTAGTTGGCATTAAAATTGGCCATCACTTTGTTTTTTTAAGCCTCGCACTAGGAAAATCCTGTGTCGCGGGTGCCATGGACAGACACATAGAGTCGTATTCTAGAACTCTACTCAATGCTCAAGTCAGGATTGCAATTGAAACACAAGCACTGGAAAAACGACCCTAATGGCAGAGACTTGGGTATGATTTCGAGTGCTTTAAACCATACTCATATCCTGACTTGAGCATTGAGTAGAGTTCTGGAATACGACCCATAGACTACCACAAATGACACCCAAACTCACGAGAGAAACAAATGTAGGCCATACAAATATTTGTCTTTTATTTGCTCTATTATATTATTTGCTCTGTAAGCGTTATAATTAATTGTAATATTATTTGTAACGTAAATTCTATTAAATGTATTTCTTAATTATTTACTTCATTGATAATAATAATATTCGGTTAATAATATTCAATTTAATTCTTATGTAACATTTTGTAATAGATAATGTTAAATGTATTAACGGGTGTAATACCTAAATAAAGAAACATTTTATTTTTATTTATTATTTTATCAAGGCGTGTTTTCTAATCACGCATCTAGAAATTCATAATTATATTTTACTGTCGTCCGTAATGTACAAGTGTCAACGAGCGTTTAGAATTAAGCACTGACAATGTTGACGCGCACCGCGCGCTGACTATTTGTCATCTAACGTTCCAAGGCGCGACAACCATCTGAACCTAACCTAAAAATAATTGGTAATATTTCTTTCTACAATGTAATTTTTAACTTAAAAAAAGTATATAAGTTGAAAATTACTTGTCCTTGTCAGTTTTCGAAACATCAAGTATTAGGTTAGTTAAGACCTGTAAAGTGCCCGAATCTTTGGTTCGTTAAAAAAAAACAAATGTAGCTACGCCACTTACTTCCGGAGAAAATAGTTTCATTCCCAATGTGTAACTATCGCTAACACCTTAAGAATTCAGTATCAAGTGTCTACCCCATTTCTCCGAATTTCATTTCGCCTCGTTCCTTCAAAGTTTCTTCTAGTATGTTATGTGTCACCTTAAGATAAGTTACACTTAGTAGAAAAAAGATACTCCTCGTAAAAGAGTTCTTCCAGAGAAGTACTGCCATCTTACCTACTTCAGCCGCCAAGCAGTATTGTAAGTGGTGAAATTACAAGCACATGGGTATTTCAACTTATGCCTCAGGGTGACGGGCACATTGGCGTTACACCTATGATCTTTGCGATTAAAAGCTCTGAGTGGCACTGCATCTGTCATGGATAGGCGTTTCGCTTACCACCAGGCGCACGACTTGTTCGTCCCGTCACTAGATATTATAAAAAAAAACTAAGTAATAATACGTATTCCTACAAAGCAGCAGTCGGTTAAAACATAGTATAGGTGCAATAAAACTAGTATGGTAACTCCATAAAAATAAACATAGCAATATGGCTTGTATTCGTAAACGTAGCAATACGTACACATTCGCATAATCACGCAATACACTCGCGATGCATAGCGCTGATCGTCTCACGCGCCTGTCATTACACGAATGTGTGCGTCTCTGGTGTTACTATACTTGTCTTATTATACTAAAGTTAAAAGCAACGATATCTATATACTAGTGTACTAGATGCGGCGTTCCATATACACGTTGTTTCACTAATGTGCGGTGAAGACACAATAATTCAATATCAAAGATTAATAAGCAACAGAGTGTTCAGACTACAAATTAATAGACTAGGGATAATATGAATAAAATTGTTACTATGGTTACCGAATATAAATACAAAAATATAAAAAGAAGACTAGGCTGCATGGTCTAAAGGTCTTTGCCTTTCTGCAAGAAAAAGTACATAACGTGAGACCAATAGTTTCAACAACTCGACTTTCTTTTTCTTTTAATTAATTTGGTTTTCCTTTTAGTAATATAATAACATAAATAATAAGCGGTAGACGCCTGGGTCAAAGCAAAATTATATATATTGAGCAACCAATAGAGACTTTGCCAGGGGTTTTACGTTAATTCTCCAACTATGATTAAATATCATTGTTAAACATTCAATATTGACAACACTCAAAATTCAACACTAAACAAAATACCATCACTATTGATAGTATTTTTTTTGGTACATGTAGTTGCTGTAAATGTTCTTGTTGATCGAAGTCGTTGATTAAAAGGTAGTTGTTGTATAATGAATACAGCTTATAACAAAACTTTCCACATAAACTAAAAAAAATCCATTCCAAACAAATTCTTATTCATATATGAATATCAAACAAATAGTAAGGCCAACCGCAAACGTAAAACACATAGTTTTATTTGATCCAACTTGGAATAACAATATTGGTGTAGGAAATTCCGTCTTCTTTACGATATCGTACCTTACGTGTATGAAGCTGAAACTGTTATAGCCTTTATGGTACACAAAAAGGTTTTGTTAGACGCTTTTATTCTAAGTAAGTGGTTTGAGGATATTTATTTCACGTGATGAACAACTTAGGTGTATTTCATCATGACCATTATCATCATATCAACCCATTATACCCAACTACTGCTGGGCACTGGTCTCCTTTAAAGTTTTTAGGCCATAACATGTTTCCATCTGAGCCCATAAAAGTTGCAATAATTTTAAGTAACGAATTTAATCATAGATAGATAGATAGATAGATAAACACTTTATTGCTCACACACAAGAACAAGAATAGTACATAAACAACTTAAAACTAATGTGGGCAAAGGCGGTCTTATCGCTAAGAGCGATCTCTTCCAGACAACCTTAGAGTTAGAGGAAAGCTAATCGGAGCGGGAGACGTAGTGTGCCAATTTTACAAATATAAAAATAAAAATAAAAAAAAATAAAATTGTATAAATAAAAAATAAAAAAATTACAAAATAATAAAATTAAATAAAGACACATAGTAATTTATAAAATATATACCTACGTAGATATATGTATATATAAATATACCTAAATAAACTTATACTTACTAATACACACGTTGCAGACTAGGACCGTGATAAAAGATATTTACGCAATCCGGTTTTGAAAATAGGTAGCGACTTAGAATGTCGGATTTCAAATGGGAGATCGTTCCACAATTTTGCAGCCTTAATAGTAAAATAATTTTTGTAATACACAGAGCGAGTGAAAGGAGGCTTCAGTAGGTTATCCATTGTAGACCTTAGTTCACGGTTGTGATCATCCCCGAGGAAGTGAAAACGAACCTTAAGGTATGGCGGAGTACGAGAGTCGTATAGAACATTATAAAGTAAGCCGAGAACGTGCTCCTCACGGCGCAACTTGATAGGGAGCCACTGAAGCCTTCTCCTAAATTCGGCCACATGATCGAACTTGCGCAATCCGTATATGAATCTGATGCAAAGATTCTGTAGACGCTGGAGTTTGCTTAACAGATCCTCGTTAAGGTCAATGAAACAGACATCAGCGTAATCAAGAATATCTATATATATATCATATTATGATTGTTAAGTGAAAAAGTGTGATGGATTCCACTAAGCTCAATTTGATAAGCGTCCAAGCAGTAGAGCTCCTTGTGAAAGAGTTTGTCCAGTGAAATACTGCCACCTAACTATTTCTGCCGTCAAGCAGTAATGAGAACATTACTGCCTTTCGGTTTTGAAAGGTAAAGGTGCTGGTAAAATTACAGGCACATGGAATTTATCAACTTTCCGTACCCTTTACATCTTTGCAATTTAAAGCTCTGAGATGCGCTGTAACTGATTCGTTTTTACTTATTATCATAAACAAATAAAAACTATATATATATTAGGACAGTTATTTGAACAGATTTCTGCACCTATTCTGCCCTCCTTAACATAACTAACGTAATCGACATTTTATGGAATCAGCGAAACCAGATCTTATATTACATCTCATTTAATTTATGTTTTAATGTGAAGCAAAATCGGCATAATTGAAATTTTTTTAAAGAAAAAACTTAAGGTGCCAATAACTGGAAAGTTATCAAAACGCAAAGGTGTTAGTTATGACAAGGAGGGCTGTATTCACGTTCCATGGACAGGTTATCATAACACTGAAGTGACTGAATCCAAAAATGAAATTATAATTTAAAAATGGCGACTTTTCTGCATTATTTTTATGATACCAAGTGGCGGGACGAACAAGTCGTGCGCATGGTGGTAAGCGACAAGCCTCTCCATAGCAGGTGTAGTGACACTTACAAACTGGATGACAGTAGCCTGCGCCTTAAGGGCATCTGCAGACTGCATCCGATTCCTTTTTGAAACCGAGGCTATACCAATCTAGAAAATTCTGACCCACTTCGACTATCGTTTGTGCACTTGTGCACATTTGCAGTAGGAAAGGAGTTGTAAGGCACTAGTCTTACAGAGAACCGGATGAAGTCCGTGCAAACGGGCTGATCTGGGATTAAGACCTGACGTAGATTGTCTCGGTGCGTAGAAAGATATATGGGAAAAACGCTTGTGCCACTAAGTCCAATTCGAATCCGAGAAAATATGAACATCGCATGTACACCTAAGATAAAATGATACCTGCGACATTTCGGATCGTCATTACTCGGATTCGGAACTGATAGGAATCAGACGTAGTGCGTAATAATTATGCTGTTCTCGACGGCAGCGGCGCGTGCTGCGGTACACGAGGGTTGCGCTCCAGTTGAGCGGCGTCATAATGTCAGCGTGCTGCTTATATACACCTATTTATCGATTAATTTAGAGATGTCGTCAGAGGAAATAATTTCAGCAGTTTTAGAAAGACCACCAATATGGAACAGCAATTATATCGACCATAAAAATGGAAGGATTATTAATCACTATATGAGAAGAATAGAGATACTATTCATTCTCAATTCGAGTGTGATTCCAATTGTGGCTTGATATTTGCAAGATTATAGTCAAACGTTTCAACGGTCATTTTAGCGTTATCATAGAACTTATCCAGATTTTGTCTTTGGGCTTCGTTTAGGGCGAAACTCTCCTACTTGCTTTCTTTGTTTGTAGTAAGGGTTCACGTTTTCTTGCGCTCATAATAACTCTAATGAATAACTCTCCTTCGCCGCGGATAAAGCCGAAAGGACTTTTGTGAGCGAAGCTTGTAAATAAGTATTTTTCCTGTATTTTGGTCAGGATTAGGTACTATGAAAAGGTGCCGTCACGGTATCGGCATCGCGCTCACACTCTCGTTACCATTTTACCGCCGCATTTGGTCGCAGGGCGTTCAGAACAGGCCACCACTCGCCACAGGCGCCACCGCGCCGCCACTCGCTGTCGCTGTCGTCCAGTTTGTGACCCTACAACTTTAATTCGCAAAAATATGCGAGGCACTGTCAATGCGCCCGTCACCCTGAGATATAAGTTGACAAGTCCTGTCTCTTCAAAACCGGAACGCAGTAGTGCTGAACATTATGCTTGGCGGGATAATTAGGTAAGGTCGTACTTCCCTGGACGAACTTTTTTCACAAGGAGCTCTATTGCTGCTAAAACTCATGTAACATCATTGTGACAAATTCTATGAAAGGCGATAAAAATATTTCTTAGTCAAGAACAGTCATTGGTGGATGATCTTTATTAGAAGAGCCTCATGCCCACTGACGCAATTTCATAAGTTGAAATTCCGAAGCTTTTCTTCCTTTCACGCAATTGCAAGCACTTTTACTGAACCCGTTGCAAGTGACAGTACCGCATGGAGCAAACAAAAAGTTTAAATTACACGTCAACACAGAACGAGTGAAAGATGCATATTATTGTGCGAGCCAGAGCTTTTGTTTTATAAAACATTTGAATGCTTGCTGAATATGAATTTTTTGTACATAAAAAAATATCCCACCACAACGTCAGCCAGAAATGGGTACTGTACAAAAATAAACTTAAACAAATGACGCCCGAGTGTGGTAAGTTACAAAACAAGTTTATTTTATTTTCTTTTGTGGACCGAAGTAACCGCCAGGACTAAGCATAGCGGTGCTGTTATGCGACAAAAATAGTGCGTTGGTACGTACAATAAATCGTGCACCTGGTGTTAAGTGACACGCCTGTCTATAGCAGTTGCAGTCATAGATATAGGAAAAAAGAGTTACCATGATACTCATCATGATGTTTTTACTACTCACACATATTTTTTGTGTTTCATATTTTTATTTTATACTCATTAAGTGACGAGACGAACAAGTCGTGTGCGCGTGCGCGATACGCCTGTCTATAACAGTGAAAATTTAAAGCACTGCCACTGCGCCCGTCACCATGAGACATAAGTTGACAAGTCTCATGTGCCTGTAATTTTACCAGTTCCTTTATCCGTCAAAACCGGAACACAGTAAGGCCGCAACAGTGTGCGTTCAGCGGGGCATTCGAAGTTTGCGCGTGCATTGTGCCTTTTGTTAAATGTAT
This sequence comes from Hyposmocoma kahamanoa, assembly GCF_003589595.1. Lineage (NCBI taxonomy): Eukaryota > Metazoa > Arthropoda > Insecta > Lepidoptera > Cosmopterigidae > Hyposmocoma > Hyposmocoma kahamanoa. The sequence goes on from NW_020653731.1 coordinate 8,797,230, forward strand.
CGCGATGTGTCCAACACAAAACACACGTTTGCGCGCAATGTACGTGCAAACCTTGAACCACCATCGTTCCAAATTTGCTCCAAACATAGTCTAAGATAAAAAATTTCACGACAAAAGATGTTAAAAATTCTAAAATAAGTACTTACTTAAATGTAATATTATAGCATTCCTTCAGAAAACTTCACTAGACGATAACTCACTACAAACTTTGAGTCCGTACAAATTACGCCCGTTTTACTGACCATTCTCAAATGAATAACGCAAACTTTATGACATTTTATCAAATTCCAGCTGTGAAATGCACCTGTTTCAGAATAATACAAAAGTGCCCATTTACAAAATAGTGACAATGTAAAGTATTTTCACTATGGAGCTCTCTCGGCCCTTACTACTGGTTAGTTCGCAATTACTCGGCAATTAAACATCTCGCAGATCGATTTCAGGTAGCACCAATTAAAAAATTATCATCAGCCTAGAAAAAAAATGTCTCCAAAGTCAACTCTTTTATTTGAAAACATACAACGAAGGTAATAAATAGCCCAAGTTGCATGCTAACACAGTTAGTAGTAGTTCTTGAGTTACATAACATGGTACCTACATTAAGTAGGTATCATAGTTGACTTTTTTAAATAATAATTTGAATAAAGCCTAATAGATATAGATAGAGCCAAAAAATATCAGTGATTTAGACAGCTCATAGAGACAACTTATTTATCAGTGGCACTGAAAGTTATCTACAAATTAGAAAAACTTGAAACGAAATGTCTAAAACTAGACACACAGGTAAATTAGCGACTCTGTAAACTAGCAGATGTAGTCGCCTATACAATAAAATACCATCGATCATCGGATACCGCGATAAAACCTACATTGTGCTTGATATGTTCATATGGAAAAAAGTTACATTTTCACCTTAAACAACAACACAATTCAATTTCACAGAAAACAAAGGACGCCTATCAATTGGATCTTAATTGAATCAATCACATATTTCTTAATGAAGGTTCGCAACCCTTAGAAAACGTGTGAAGACCCCACATCGAAATGGCATCCTATTTTGTAGACGCCTATCAAATGGAGCTTAATGGAATCAACCACATTTTTAAATAGAAAAACTACCGTGAGGCACGGGCATTGTAACTAAACTCACGGATAATCAATCAATCACACGTCTGAATTATTATCATCAATCTCAACATGATTAAATTCATTACTTAAACGTACTGCAATCACTATGCTTGATACGCGGAAAAGGAAATAAGTGACTTATTTCTTTTAATAACACTGAAAATAATAGGCTCTTATTAAATGGATCTTAATTGAATCAATCATACTCTTAATGAAATCTTTCACAACATAATTAAATTCATTATAAAATATTGCCGCAATCATTGTGCTAGTTAGGCACAGATGGAAACAAATTACTTTGTTTATTTCAATCCTATTTATTTAGTGTAGTAGTAACAACATTTATTCTGTTCTCTTATCATAACTAACGCATTTACCTTTGGTAACTTTCGAGCTATGGCACCGAATGTTTTTTTCTTTGAAAAATGTCAATTACGCTGATTTTGCTTGCTAATTTCGCTAAAAGTGTCAACAACATTAGTTTTTTTATAATATCAAGTAACGGGACGAATAAGTCGTGCGTCTGATGGTAAGCTATACGCCTGTCTACAACAGTTGCAGTGGCACTCAGAGTTTTAAATCACAAAGATCTGAGGGGCACTGTCACTGCACCCGTCGCCATGAGACATAAGTTTACAAGTCCTATATACCTGTAATTTTACCACAGCACCCTTAGCCTTCAAAACAGGACTACAGTAATACTGACATTACTACGTGGCGGCAGAAATAGGTAAGGTGGCAGTACTTCCTTGTGTTAGTGTAGTACTTAGTCGTAGAGTGCGAGAATATATAGTAACACCACGTTACTCCCAATGGAACCGACATAGTTTTCGTTGAAGTGGCTCGTTGGTATCTCGTTTCATACCAATTTTGTATGCAATTGTGTCCAACAAGTCGTTTACGCTTTTACCTTTGCAACCAACACGGTATTTTGAGGTCAGACGACCGATCTTGTACAATATTCACCAGAATATTCAAGTACGTGTATTACCTACAAAATTGTGGTTGGATTTCCTTGAATATCGTGTGTTGAGATTTTGATAGTATCGAGGTTATGCTTTTAATGTTACCGAGAAATTCGACGCCTGCTATCGTCCAGGAATGTATGTATAACCTATCATGTCGATTAGTGTTTTAATGCATTAGCTTGCATAACTAAAAAAAAATGTAATATTGATTTTAACGATTATTATAATTTTTCATTATCACAATATTCATTTGTTTTTTTGTTAAATTACTCCACTAATTTGTGATAACTATGCGACAGTAAATCACTCTGAATTTGATTTGTTTTGTAGCATAAACAAAGTAAGGCGAGAAATGATCAAACGTAACTTTGACACATCACATAGCTGGCGATGATCACACACTTGTCTATTATTAATATTTTTTTATGTAACTGTGTTCTTTGTTTTTTCTCTTCAAAAACGACTAATATTTTATCAATATATTAACATAAACGTAAAAATTAAAGATTAATAAAAAAAAATTAAAATTTAAAAATACAAATAATTTAGAACAAAAGTAATGTCATAATTATGTATAAGTCATTCAAAATCTAAAAACAAAATAAAAATAATAATACTGGAATAACGATATTTAAATGTAACAATGTCCACTTTAGTGAATTATAAATATAATTATTAATTAATTAAAATTTTTCTCGATATTATTTTTGTTTTGTATCACCACAGAAAAATTATTTTATTGTGTAGTACTCTTTTTTTGCAAGAAATGTTTTTAGTTGATTCTTAATACTATTTGGTATACGATTATAAATTCTGATTAGCATTGAATGTGGTCCTGATCTAAATATTTGTAGAGTAGTTTGAGGTGCCTTTAATATATTTTCGTTCCTATTATTACGTTTAATGGTTTTAGATAGGTTTGGCGTCTAACTGTCATGGCAAAATTTACTTAGCTTTTACGTTTTAACTTAAATGAGAGTCCCGGCCACGCGGGCGAGGTTGGCTTAAATTTGGTCTATGCGACGGCCGCGCGAAAACTTTCCCCTCTTGTAACTGGGCACTACGGCTGTACAATATGCATTATGTGCTAAATGCATTATGCACTATTCAACAATTTTCATCAGGTTATGAGCATATGAGTTGTACTAGGTACCATTTTTTACCGCTTCGTGTACGTCGAGACATTTATGATGTCAGTTTTCTCCAATCCAGAATTGTTGTCACACATAAACCTGCGCACAAACCTGTTACGTTACAGATGTCGACCACCTTTGCAAGTGCCGTTTGCGAGCACTAATTATTTTTAACAATGCGACAGTAAATCACTCTGAATTTTGATTTGTTTTGTACAAGCATAGACGCAGTCAGGCGAGAAATATCGAGTATATAACCAGAACCAGAAATAGAGATGAAATGTCATTTCATTTGTTTGAAAACTATTCTGCCATATCATTACGGTGACAACTGCACTCCGATTGGCCAGCCCGAATTCGAAACAACTGACGGGGGTCGTCAATTGTTTCACTTCAAATCGACCGCTTTAAGTTAAGCTTTACTATAATGGACAAAAATTGAAAAATTACATATTTAATATTTAATTACCTATGAAAAATGAAATTTCATTACGTTTGTTTTATAATTAGATATTTGTTGTTTTTTCCGCACCACCGAATGGAACAGCCCCCCATTGTTAGAGATATTATTTTTATTACAATAAATACAGAATATTCTTGGAATAGATATATGGAAACGTACACACAGGTCAGTTGTTGGCGCTGTACTATTTCAGCATTCTAATTTGTGATTTCAGTGCAAACGAGAGTTGATATTTAAAAATGATATAAGGTCCATTTGCCTGATGAGTTGCCAGGTATAGATGGCCCTTATTTCGTCTCTATTTCTAATTCTTTATATACTCGATGGCGAGAAATGACCAAAATTCATTTTGACAAGAGGCGTGACTAGCGATGATTACACTGGTTTTTGTATAATTGTCTATTATTTTTGTCTTTCTTTTTATGTAACTGTGTTCTTTGTTTTTTCCTCTCTTTTTGGCCTACTAAGCAGTAAGCACAATTTGTTTCATGTTGGTGGAAATTCGTAAATGACATTGGATTTCTCTTATCTATGTATACTATAATTGTATTATTTGTCTGTGAATTTTCCTAAAATGTATAAATAAATAAATGCTTCAAAACTAATTTTTAACGCAACATCTTTTCCCATAGTTTCGTTTTGTATTAAATACAACTCGGTGTTCCAATAAAATTACACGATACGACTTGTTCAATGAGTTATAGAGTTATGATGCACTTCAAACTTTCATAGCAAAGATTTTCTCATTTAATGTCTGTTTTTTTTGGAATTGCGACAATAATTTTGTTTAAACTTTTATTAGTTTCCTTTTAAGCTTTTGAGGTGACTTTCTACTAAAGTATTATATTTAACACACATAAGGCCGCTTCTTGTAGTCCGTGTTTTGTTTTCTGTTTGTATTTATTTAAATTTGTAGCAGTAGATTTCCATGTGAGTTCCAAGAGTACGTCTAGGGAAGTACTGCCACCTTGCCTATTTCTGCCGCCAAACAATAATGTGTGCATTACTATAAGGGTGCTGGCAGAATTACTGGCAAACGAGACTTAACTTATGTCTCAGGGCAAAGTGGCAGTGGCTCCCAGATCTTTGCGATTTAAAGCTCTTAGTGGCCCTGCAACCCAGCGCTTTTAAACTTTCGCGCAACTGACCATTAGTGAAAATAAAGCCGTCGCGCATTTTAAGCTTTCGCGCAACCGTCTCCGTATCATCGTCGTTTGCGTCATCATGTGGGAGACCGCGCTCAACTTGTACGTCCCGTTACTTAGTATTATAATTACTAATTATTATAACTTATCTATGGAGAAGCAGAAGGCGGCAGTAAAGCCCATAATTTAGCAAAACGGGATACCCCATACTATCGTATTCTGACATTTAATTTTACTTTAAACGCCGTCAATAATAAACGGGCTAGACAATATTTATTTACTTTTATTTTTATTTTGAAAAACACAGATCCGTATTCCATTCCTTTGCCGTAAATGTCATGAAGATGAAAGTAAAGCCCTATATCTCAATTGAATGTTAAGTCTATGACATCAGGGTTCAGAGTCAATACTACGTTAGCCGAAAACAAATTTTTCCCGCACTGGTTCAATTTGCTTGGGTCAAGCGGGAGGGACACTGGCTTTATTTCAGAACTTATTTTACAAGCGTAATCAAAGCCGAAATTTGAAAAATATATATCGTACACTATACGTGTTCCATTTAGTTCAGTTCGGTTTATTGCGGTTTTCTCTTTTTTTTCTATCGCGAAAATTTTTTGGAATCGTGTTTTCACACCATGTACGTGAGGCGCACTATAAGTTTCCGGAATGAATAAGAAAAAAATACTTTAAATGGTCATAAATGAATTTATTGTTTCTTAAAATATTCTCCGTTACCGTTAATGCACTTTTTCATACGATTGAACCAATTTTGAAAACATTTTTGCCACTCCTCCGTGACAATCTCTGAAACATATTTTTCATACTCTTCGACGGCCTCTTTTGGTGATGAAAATCTTTGACCGCGTAACTGGTTCTTAATTTTTGGAAATAAATAAAAGTCACAAGGTGCCAGGTCGGGACGGTACGCGGGATGGCTCATAAGGTTAACGTTGTTCACCTTCAGAAATTCATTTATCTGTCTGGCCGTGTGAGAACTTACATTATCGTATCATCTTATACGGCGTTTACGGTTATTTTTACGAAGTAAGTCAATAACTTCCGGCAAACAAATGGTCGTGTATCAATCACTATTCACGGTATAACGATTCTCCAAAGCAACAGTAGTCACGTGTCCAGTTTTATTAAAAACAGAAGCATCATCCGTTTAGAGGCACTTTGCACGCGCGCCACTTTGGTTGGTTTCGGCTCGTCTCGAAAGACCCATACGCTCGATTGCTGCTTTGTTTTGAGATCGTAACTATGAATCCATATTTCGTCACCTGTTACTATGTCCCACACCAAATTTAACGCCCCTTTGTTGAATCTAGTAATGCACCTGGCAATGCATGGCATTGCACCAAGTGACGCGATCCATTTTTTGAGCCTCAGTCAAATTGTGGAGGAACCACCGCAAACACAGCTTTTTCAAACCCAAATGTTTGTGTAGTATTGATTGTATTTCACTCATGCCTATGCCTAAAGATGCCCGAATCTCAGGATATGTCACATGCCTGTCTGTTTTGATCATACGGCGCACAGCATCGATGTTTTTGTTGTTCACTGCAGTGGACGGGCGACCATCACGAAATTCGTCACTGAGATTCACACGACCCCGTTTGAATTCTGCAAACCAGCTATAAATAGTCGTCTTGTATGGTGCTTCATCGCCAAAAGCAGTGTGAAGCGAGTGAGTGAAGCTGTTAAATTAAACTTAAAGTCGTAGAAAATCATACTACGAAAATTTTCACAGCTAATTTCTAAAATGACGCCACAATGTAAAAACAAGTGACAGTCAGATAAAACAAACTGTATTGTACAGCCAAAGAGTGATATTTTCAAATGTTGTAATCACTTTTTAAACATTGTTTATGTGAGTGGCCAGTTATATATTATATATATATGAACTATAGTATAGCTATATAACTATAGTATATCCTCAATTTTAGTTTATATTTTTTCCAAAATAATTGATTGACACTTTCACTGTTATTTGGAATCAACGAAAGTCATTTGAGGTTGTATAGACTCTTAAGTGCTTCAAACTTTCTAGTAAATCAAAGGAATAACGGTGAGTGTGGAACTTAATTATAAAGTTCCTGCATACACTGTTCGAAATGTATCCGATAGAAAACCGAGTAAGTTATTTTTTTTATATGATATCAAGCGACGACGGGACGAACAAGTCGCGCAACTGGTGGTAAGCGACAAGCCTATCGAGCCTTTAAATCGCAAAGATCTGAGGGAGCATTGCCACTGCACGTTTAACAAGTTTCATGTGCCTGTAATTTTACCAGCACTCCTTGACAGCAGAAATAGGTAACAATGTCTCTGGATAAATTCTTTCACAAGGAGCTCTACTGCTAAAAAGGTTTTCGCGATAGACAATATAAGACAATAAATCGCGTATATTTTTTTTTAGACAAACTAACGTTTCTCCCTTGCAGGTCCCGTGTCAGTCCCGAATCAGCCGTGACCATAAGACATGCAACAGGCTCGAAATTTTGGGAACAATTTGAAAAACGTTGGAAAAAAATTTTTTGTAGCTACCTACTGCGATCAACATTTTTACAGTCAGTATTACAAATAAATTAAGTATTCCTATGTTTGTCCAACACTAAAATAGGTTTAATATTAACTTGTGTAGGCTTCGTTCACACCGCATTGTCCTGCACGTTTTTTAATGTATTCTATTATAAACGGATAGACAGCAGGGTGTTCACTCGATATATTTTCATGCGTTTAAAAGACGGATAGCGGCATCACATAGCAATCGCCCCGAGAACACGTCTGTGATGGTTCCACGCTTTATTGCTCTTTTATATTGGCATAGAAGACGCCAACGGCTTTGCCGCCGGATCAAATGGTATTGGGTTCATCCAATGAATCAAAAAGCAGTGCGTACACACATTTGAAAAATGATACGAAAATCTGAGAAATGGTAAACAAAAAAAATGAGCCATTGTTCCACTAAAGATACCAATAAATCGCTGTCCACAGAAGATCGGTCACTTTGTATTAATAAAATTATGCGTGCCCTCCTTCCAAAAGATACTTCAATACTAGACGCCGCTTGTTCGGTGGCTATTACTATTAGGACTACGACTATTAAAAACGTGTGATTTCGCGACGTGTGAAAAAGATGCATTAATACTATGCGCCACTGCACACCGAATACTTAAAGTACATTCGATTTGCTTGACAAGTCGGTTGCGTATTCGCTAAACGTATAGAACTGTGAACGTTTTTTTGCGCCACCGTTTATTCACAAAACGTGCAGTACAATGCCGTGTGAACGTGGAGTTACAGTTATAGTGACGTGTAGGTACAACCTATACGTCACTATAACTCTTGTTACATTTCTTTACCCGTATACAAACTTGTGCAAACAATTCCAACTCACGTTCCACCAATATCTCGAATTGTCGAACCGTATAAAAAAGCCGTCGTCTAATTAAGTTCACACTCCGACTGGCTTGGATTGTTAAGTTCATTGCTCTGATAATCCGCCTACTCAGCAGTTCAGCACATGTGCTCAATTGTCTAGTGTCATAGTATATTTACATCAGTACGTCTTGTTTTTGACAAATGAAAAATGGTTTCGTTTTGTAACGAAAGCATACCCGGACACTCTATACAACTGTAGAAACATATTTACCTATTACTACTACGTACATGCATGCACACGCGGTAATATGTGCGTGAAGTGGTAGGTTTATCCATCACTTTCCAGAACTTGCACACTGACTTTGAAAGAGCAAACGCATGTATTGTATATATATAATAATTGTATGTATATATAAAGGTCATTATATATACTTATGATTTTATTTATTAATACTATAACAACTGTACATTACACCAGTTAAGTTAAATATAGTCAAATAAATAGCTTAAACAAAAGACTTAACATAGTAAGTGAATAACATTACCATTAATTACCTACACTAAAATATTTACTTTTAAATGTCTTATATCTAAGTAATCTGTTATGAAATGGCATTATACTGAAGACGAAAGGTTAATATAAAATGGCTTTTTAATAAAAGAAACTCTCTTTATCCCATTTACATGAATAAACAGCGGTACATGGCACAATTCACGATTATTATACAATAAAGTATTAAACAAGTTAAATTACAATGAACTGCTTAAACATCAAAATCGTCCTTAGCAAATAGCTCGCTGACAGCCTTGTTGCCGTTCCGTCAATGTGACCGTCAATATGAGCGGCGCGGTGGGGTATCTAAAACTAGGGAGAGGCGGAGAATGACCTTTTTATTTACTTTTCTATTCTCTGACAAAAGTAACAAAAAAGATTCCTTTCGTTTTTTATCACATCACAGTTCACTAATTAAGTTACATATGTATTACGTGGGAGAATCAGGTTTCCACTTTGTTTAAAATAAACTCTGGTAATTTGTGTGGTGTGGTGTTTTAGTGACGGTTAGGTTATTTATCTGCCTACCTACTTCTAGCGTCAAGAAACACTACTATTTTCCGAATTAAACGGCCGACAACTATTTTGTGATCAAAGGATGAGCATTTAAAGAGGTTTATAGTGAAGCTATATTTTATATGTAACTGTAGATAGTAAATATAATTTAAAAAAATAAGCTGTACATCACATTATTCTCGAGCCATATTGAAATAACCTTTGTAAAAAGTAGTACTTTGTATTATTGATATTTTTATAATATGAATAGTGTATGATTATTGAAATAGAGATGAAATGCTGAATAATTCTGAATTCGAGGCACTCTTGTTCAAACAACTATAAACACCACAATAAACACGTCTACAATTTGAAGTATTATCATAATTTTAAATTGAATATCGCGTTTGACAACCGCGCTGTGTAACGCGAGTACACCGCGAGATTATGCGAATATGTGCGCACATAAAAGCCACATTGCTGCTTTTGTATGGAGTTAAGTTCCATTTAGATGGAGAGAGTTTATCGCACGCTTCGTGACGAAAAATCGTACGCGACTATCGCAAGCTATAATCGCCATAACATTATCGTATCGCATGTATACATTCGGGCAAGAACTAAAATGTCGTTTACGATTATGTCATATGAGATTCGCAAGCAACTTAATCGCCTCCTCGACTGTTTACACAGAGAAATATGTAGTAAGGAGATTCTTGCTTACGAGTTTTCGACTTGTCTAAACTCGATCTCGTATGACATTTTTTCAAGTTCATACGATAATCATACAAATCGGTTCGAACCGTTTTGAGTGCGAGAATTGCCATTCGAGTTCAGTGATTACTGCGTTATTGACTAGGGATGTACCAAAATGACGCAAAAATCATTCAAATTTGGAACTGCTGGCAATATGAAGTTAGTAAACACTGTAAAGATATATATATTTATTATACTTCTTTTTTAATAAAATTAACATTTTTTTTGACATTTCTTAACCCAAAATTTATTTTCGTTCTCATTTCATTAATTCTTGTCTTATAAAAGCAGTGATAATCAAAACACCCTCGCGAACCGACTGGCTGGCACAAAAACTCGAAATACGATTTTTGCTTTCAAGAACTTTACTTGTTTACACAGAGACGTTCAATATTTAAAGGCGAGGCGATTATCGCTCACGTGGACAATCTATAATCGCTAATGTTTAGACGAGGAAAGTTTTTTATGTTCTTTCGATAATCTATAATCTTCGAGATGAGAAACTCCTCCATCTAAATAGACTTTACAGTACTTATCTTATTATAATATGCTAGTATAAAACAATTTCAGTTAAGTAATAAAAATTATATAACTCGCTTATTACGTCATCGTCTCTACCTATAGATGGATAGTAAACAATTTAAAAAGTTGACTTACTGCCATTGCTATTAATCTGTAATTCTATTGTCCGGGGTCCCTAATGAGCACCTTCTCTATTGTCTCGACGCGTCATATAACTAGTGTCGTCCACTTTACAGCTTGGAATTGTCAGAGGGAAAAATGTACTTTAGTTTTATTTGGTCGACCGACTGTTGTCGCTTTGAAGTTTATTTGGGTGTTTCTCTATTAGACAATGTTTAATCTGAAAGTGCGTGTACATTTTTAGTTTTTACATGTTACAACAAAGGTCTATTATTGATAAAACCCTTTTAGAAAACATACTTGAAACTGTTTTTCTAGCGGTAGGGTTTCTCGTTCTGATTCGATTTCGCTTGGGTAATAGCTGGTTTGGTAACTACGCGCTTCCATTGCATTGGTCGTAACTTACGTGCGAAACGGACGTGGTTTGAGTTATTAAATAATGAAACTGCTATACTATATGACCGTGGTAGCATAATGGTTTTACCTACTGCCTCTCAAGCAGAGACTGTGGGTCCGAATCCGGGAAATTTCATTTGAAATTTACCATGAGCGTTTCGACGAAGGAAGACATCGCGATGAAACCTGCACGTCTAAGAAGGTTCACAACCCTCGGAAAACGTGTGAAGTTCCCGATCTCGCATCGGGACAGCTTGACGGAAAGTGGCCTAAAACCCTCGCCTGAGAGGAGACCTGTGCCCAACAGTGGAACGTATAATTGATGATGGTAATGATGATACTAAACAGCAAAACTTTTTCTTCGATGACAACAAAAGTGTAATGTAAATGGTATAGCGTAAAGGACTGGTGCTTTTATTTTCTTTTTGTGATACCAAGTGATTAATAAGCGACACGCCTGTCCATAATAGTTGCAGTGCCGCTCAGAGCTTTAAATTGCAAAGATCTGATGGGCACCGTCTCTGCGCCTGTCACCTTTTTTTTGTCGCTGGGAAATGCGTTACGCATTCCGCTCGGCTCAGAGGAGCATCGAACGGTTATGTGGCACTCCCGGGCGGTAGTCCCGTATATCCACTAAAACCCAGCGGTTAACTCCACCGCAATAGAGAGACGACCCAGGATCCGCTTGCGCGTATGCGTCCCGGTAGTATTACTGAGACGTCTCGGCGTATGGCCCGCATAGAGCGGGCCCAGTCCTTTGGAGGGTGCCCCGGGCACCCTTAGTCTTGATGGAAGGGGTCCCTCGACCCCAATCTACGCCGCGGGAAGAAGGTGGGCGTACTACGTCTTTCGTCTCCCCTGCCTACGTCTTCGAAGCGGGTCAGAGAAGGGGTCATCCTCTCTGGAGCGCTCCGCAGCCTCCATCTGCGAGATTACGATCTCGCAAAAAGATATAGGAATAGGATTGCGCCCACGATTGTTGGCAGCGAGAGATCTCCTCCCACTATATCAGTCAGGGAGTGCCGCTGAGGGCCCCAAGCCGCACATTCCGTCAGGGTGTGTCACGCCGTATCGACGGGTGCGCCGCATTCGTCGCAGACTGGAGTCGCTTCCCGACCCGCCACGCGATGCAGGTACTCACCAAAGCATCCATGTCCGGTGAGCACCTGCACCAATCTAAACGACAGTGTCCCGTGTCGCCGGTTAACCCAGCGGACTAAGTAGGGGCGGATGGCCTCCACGGTCACTGAGCCAGTGATTGGGGACTCCAAGTCCTCCGCCCATCTTCGGAACAACGCGACGCGGTCCGCTGCCCTGATCCGCCTTGTTTCTTCAGCATCAGGGCTTTCCCCTTTGCTTCGCATGGTTATACGGTACCGGTGCACTTCCGCGAGCACTTCCGCCCGATGTTCCCACGGGGGATCACCCGCGAGAAGTGTGGCGGCCGTCCACGATACCGTGCGGTGCCACCGGATCGCTCTCACCGCTATAACCCTCTGCGGCCTCCGCAGGAAAGGCTTGAGTTGAGCGGTGAGAGCATCTACCCAGATGGGTGAACCGTAAAGGGCCATACTCCGGATTATTCCGGAGTACAGGCGCCTGCAGATTGAGCCCAGTCCGACGACGTTTAGCAGGAGCGTCCGAATGCGGCTGCGGTACTCATCAGCTTTGGGGCAAGTTGGGAGAAATGCGCCTTGAACGTCCACCTCCCATCCAGTACAAGGCCCAGGAATTTCATCTGAGCCTTGACTGGGACCGTCTCCCTGAACAGGGTGATCTTGGCCCCTCTAGGGGGACCTCTGCGCGGGCCGTGAAATAAGAAGACCTCCTTTTTGTGTATGGAGACCCTCAGTACTAGCAGGTGGATCCTCTCCACCACCAATGACGTCACGACGGACAACCGCGCGGCCTCTTCATATGTCCTACCCCGGACAGTGATAAGGGTGTCATCTGCATAGCAGATCAACCTCGTCTCGGGAAGGAGGGGGCCGCGTAGGAGCCAGTCACAACCAACGTACCACAACATAGGGTCAACAGACCCCTGTGGAACGCCGCACCCGACACGTCGATGGTGGTGCCGCTTGTCTTTTCCTTCCCAGACAACCACCCTGTCCTGAAGATACGCCTCAACAGCTTCCGGAGATAGAGAAGCACTCTATGGTACCGGAGCGCCTCTGTCAGTGTTTCGAAGGGGAGACTGTTGAACGCATTTCTGACATCCAAGGAGACAGCCAATACCACCTCCCCGCTCTCCACCGCTGCTGTTGTGAGGCTCTTCAGGGCATCCAGGGCGTTGATTGTAGATCTCCCCGCCCTGAATCCGTACTGAGACTCCGACAGACCCGGTCCCACTTCCTCTAGGTGTCGGACGAGACGGTTTACGAGGACTCTCTCGAAGAGCTTAGCCGTCTCGTCCAGCAGAACAAGGGCCTGTATGCAGAGGGCGAGTCGGTTGGACGGCCCCCTTTCTGCAGCAGGCACAATCGGCCTGCTTCCACTATTTAGGAAACTGTCTACTGCGTAGGCATGTGTCGAAAAGTCCCCGAAGCCATTCGTCCAGGCATTCCGCAGTCAGGTGCAATACCCGACCCAAGATGCCGTCCGGCCCCAATGCAGTCTTTTTGCCCCATAGCGGAACCCTTACCCTTCAAAACCGGTAATAAACACATCAAGGTGGCGCTTCCCCATACGGACTCTTTCACAAGGAGCTCTATTGCTACTCTAAGTATATTTATTATTTTTAAATATAAACATTACTACATTCGATAATAAATCTACAAATTTATGAATACAGTCGTTCAAAAGATAAAAATAACCAAACTTCAACAATAGATATCTAAAAGACATGAACACATCAATATAAAATACAAAGTAGCAATTTAACTTTACTTGACAATCATAAATCGCAACAAGTTATAAAGAGAATATTGAATTCCGAGCCATAAAGCGGCGGTGAGAATATGAAAGAACTTTCTCGAATAATCCAGACGATTCTGTTATTGTTATGACGAGTGGCATCATTGTTTGCTGAATTTAAGAGTCTATACAACCTGAAATGGCTTTGGTTGACACCGCATAACGGTGAAAGTAGAAAATAAATCACTTCGGAAAAATATATAGTAAAATTGAGGTAATACGTGAGGCGCAATATACGAGTAAGTTTCCGGATAGAATAAGAAAAAAATACTATAAATAGTCATAAACGAATTTATTGTTTCTCTAAATATTCTCCGTTAGTGTTAATGCATTTTTTCATACGAATGAACCAATTTTGAAAAATGTATGCCACTCCTCTGTGACAATTTCTGAAACATATTTTTCATACTCTTCAACTGCCTCTTCAGGTGATGAAAATCGTTGACCGCGTAACTGGTTCTTAATTTTTGGAAATAAATAAAAGTCACAAGGTGCCAGGTCGGGACTGTACGTGGGATGGCTCATAAGGTCATCGTTGTTCACCTTCAAAAATTCATTTGTCTGTCTGGCCGTGTGAGAATTGCCATTATCGTGTTGCAAGATGATATGGCGTTTATGGTTATTTTTACGGAATTTGTCAATAACTTCCGGCAAACGAATGGTCGTGTACCAATCACTATTTACGGTTTTTAAAAACAGAAACAGCATCCGTTTAGAGGCACTTTGCACGCGCGCCACTTTGGTTGGTTTCGGCTCATCTCGAAAGCTGAAACGCTCGATTGCTGCTTTGTTTTGGGACTATGAATCCATATTTCGTCACCTGTTACTATGTCTCACACCAAATTTGTTGAATCTGGTAAGCATGGCATAGTACCAAGTGACGCGTTCCGTTTTTTGAGCCTCGGTTAAATTGTATGGGATCCACCGAGAGTACAGCTTTTTCACACTCAAATTTTTGTGTAGTATTGATTGTATTTGACTCATGCCTATGCCTAAAGATGCCCGAATCTCATGGTATGTCACAAGCCTGTCTGTTTTGATCGTACGGCGCACAGCATCGATGTTTTTGTTGTTCACAGCAGTGGACGGGCGACCATCATGAAATTCGTCACTGAGATTCACACGACCGCGTTTGAATTCTGCAAACCAGCTTTAAATAGTCGTCTTGCATGGTGCTTCATCGCTAAAAGTAGTTTGAAGCCGAGCGAAGCTCCGCTGAGCTGTTAAATTACACTTAAAGTCGTAGAAAATCATACTACGAAAATGTTTACGAGTTAAATCCATGGTGATGTAGACAACCAATTTCTAAAATGACGCCACAATAAAAACAAGTGACAGTCAGATGAAACAAACTGTATTCTATGGCCAAAGAGTTCCGTTTTCGAATGTTGTAATTACTTTTTAAATATTGTTTATGTAGGTGTACGCTGTAAAAACACGATTCCTAAAATATTTACAAATTTATTTATATACAAACTTACCTCGAAATTTTACAAGAAAACTGCTGTATTCATTAGGTACTTTACGTATACCAATGTTTTTATATCAACCCACCTAAATAGAACACGTATAGTACACTACATACATTTCAAGCGGCTTTAATTTCGTTTGTAAAGAAATAAATTCTGAAATAAAGCCAATGTCCCTGCCGCTGCCGCTCGACCCAAGCAAAATGAATCGTATTAGCACGGGGAAAATTTTAATTCGAGCTGAGGCAGTATTAACTCTTAAGTTATACTTATCAAATATCCATTTAATGTACAACATACCTATAACAAAATACTAATTTGTTATAGTTAACACGAAGATCGAACAAACTCAAAGAAGAATTCCTTCGATCCGGTTGTACTTTGGTAGTTTTATCAAGTTTTTAGGTTTTCGCAATTGTTACATATAGGAAATGAAAGTATTTTGTCGGATCTAAATAACGTTTATTTGTTTTTTCAAACAAACAGCTATTTGGTCTGTGGGTCACAGTGATTAGTTTGAAAAAAATATACGCGATTTAGAACCCAAAAATAGTTTAATTTCCTATTTCATACTTTTCTCATAGATAGGCGCAACATTAAAAAATGAAAGTCGTATTATACTATGGTATAATACGTGTATGCGTGCGTGCGTGCGTGCGTGCGTGTGTGTAAGCGCGTATTTTGGCTGATCTTAATAACTGCGCCTATGTTTTGTGTGCCACTCTTTTCAATAATCGTCGCTTCTTTTGTAATAAACTGTCAGGTTTATTACAAACATCTTTCTCCTTCGGTTCTAGTCCTAATAAGTTTGTTTTAACAAGTCTTTTATTCTTCTATTTGTCCAAATGATTCTGTCCATTCTTCTCCATCACTACATCTCCAAATATTTTCAGTTGCTCTCTATCTCTGTACCATTGTCAACGTATAAATAGCATATAATGCAGTGCTCCAAATGTTTACATTTATAAGTCGAAAATAAAACAAGCTTACCCAAAAAGGTCTATTCATTCTCGTCTTAAAAAGGCTCATTCAACATGATATTTATCCGGGAACAGATCCGCAGCTATTCCGCTCCTTAGCTGCCAGTAATAAAAAAGAGGAAACCTAGCACTTCGTACATATATTTTCAGTGATAAAAATATTGTTATACCAAACAACAAAGAACATCAGCATTGTACATACAAGTGAAAATGCGTAGGCTTCTGACAATACTAATGGACTGAACTTACATTTTCACAATTTTCATGGAAATGAATTACTTAATATTACAACACAAAACCGTATTCAACTTCCGCCTGTTCAGCGCATCAATGCCTATACTTCGCAAGGTAAACATAATTTGAAAAAAAAAAGTGGTTCATCACAATGTTCGCCTGCTATACTGAAATGATCTTTGCTAAATTAAGTAATTACGTATTGATATTTTTATACCAGCATCGCAGATTGGTAGGTCGAATGTGGGAGTCGTCATCATCATCAACCCATATATACATCCCACTACTAGGCACGACCTTCTTCGACATATAGGTTTCGTCAGGATGTTTTCACCGAAAGTCATGGTAAATTTAAAATTAAATTATGCACATACATTTCGATGAACACTCAGAGGTGCGAACTCGGATTCGAACCTATGGCCTCGGCTTGTAGTGGTAGGTTATTAAGCTACCACGGTTTCTTATAATAATAATGACGCACACACTCATAGACCCACGCTAGGGAAACCCTGTATCACGGGTGTTTTTGTTTTACACCCAAACTCACGAGAGAAATAAATGTAGGCCATACACATATTTCTCCCGGCCTTGGGATCGAACTCAGGACTTACCGGATGGTAACCGTTCGACCACGGAAGCAGTTAATGTGTGTAATCATATAATTTTTTGCTTTGCATGACACAGGGTTGTACTGGTAAAGTTATTTTAAGTAAATGTAACTTGTGTATCTGTAATTCTACCAAATTGAATAAATAAGTAATTAATCTTCACGTTGTGTTTTCCTTGACGGTTTGAATTTAAATACACAAATTCGCTTAACGCAAACAATCGCGTTTAATAACCCGAAGAGAACATGATTGGCTTCTTTACGCGTAATTAAATTGATAGTGTCCTAAACATTTTGTTGTATAATAATGATAATAAATTTTATTGATAGATAGATATATAGATTAGTGACCAGTCAGCAATATCCAGACCTCACAAAAGGATTTAAGCGCCAATCGTATTTTACACAACAGATGGCTTATAAGTAAATTATAAGGCACTCAGTAGTCCCAAAACCAGTAGAATAAAACAGTTAATTTGGGACACAGAAGAGAATAAAATATAAGAAAGATCTTTAAAGGTTAGTACAATTTAAAGATGACTAAAAACTATATTCGATAATTAAGGGGCGGTGTGTATCAAGAAAGTGGACAGTAAGTGTTGAGTGTGCTGTGAGTTAGACAGTGAGTGTGAATGTATCTGTAACGGGTTGCTATCCAAAATAAAATTAAATGTTACTGGTTGTTGTAAACAATACAATTTGAAAACCCGATGTATAAGCTATGTTTCAGGCGAAAGCAGTACATCAAAATACCGTCAATGCAATAAGATACCTGACCCCTAGCCTACTTTTTGGTTCAGATAGCCTTTTCACGCATTAAACAGAAAATTTGTAAAGTTGAAATTTGTATTTCTGTAATTTAATTAAAAATCATATTGGCTTAAAATTTGAACGACTTGAGTTTAAACAATTTTTTGGTCAAATAATAAACTAAATGAGTATTTTCATGAAAACAGACGAATATCTGTTAGTAGTTATATACTTAGAATAATAACGCATAGAATGATAGTTTCATATCAAACGAACTGTCACAAGTGAGGCAAAAACCAAATTCATGTAGGCGTAAGCAACTTGTAACTACGCTCGTCGGCACGCACACAAATATACAAATAATGATGCCATGGAATAACATTTCCCTCAAAAGTGGGGAAATTGTATCTTGCTTAACTCATCATTAAGTTAAAGGTGCCTACAGATTTGCCCGACATTGTCGATCAGGTGCCTACAGATGTGCTCGGTTTTGTCGATGAAAAACGAATATAGCACTTACTTGTAAATCCAAGATGGCGGACACGATTTTTCAAAATATGCTATATGGGTATCC
>NW_020653731.1:8815829-8878993 GCF_003589595.1 Hyposmocoma kahamanoa
TCATTTCTAAATCCAAGATGGCGGGCACGATTTTTTCAAAAAAATGCTATGTGGGTATCATTTTCGAGGTATTTGGGGATGCTCAATGTGAATATGGCACTATTTGTTAATCCAAGATGGCGGGCACGATTTTTCAAATAATGGCAAGTTGGGTATCGTTTTCGAGGTATTTGGGGGTGCTCATTACGAATATTGCTCTTGTTTGAACTGTCGTGTTTGCCATCTTGGATTTAGAAATGAGTGCCATATTTGTATTGAACATTCCCAAACATCTCGAAAACGATACCCAACTTGCCATTATTCGAAAAATCGCGCCCGCATCTTGTATTTAGAAATAGTGCCATATTCGAAACCTAAAACCGAAAATGCCATAAGCAAACATTAAAGAAAATAACTGTTAAAATAGATTAAAAAATCGCTTAAGAATGCTCCCCTTTTAAGAAAATAAAATATTTTAATATAAAATATTTCGCTTGAGTTACGAAAAGAAAGACATATAATAAGCTATCAAAGTTGTACTGGTGGTGCCAACACTATAGTAGAAACAAATATATAAGTACTGTAAATTTGTTGCAATATGTGCTCCAATTCAAATAAAATTAAAATAAATAATTATTCAATAAAGCATGAACGCAGAGCCGTTAAAAGTATTATAAAATAATTAAGTGTCCCAATCACTTACAGGAGTTAACGAAAACATTTAATGTTTATTAAAGTAAATATTAGTTCAAGATGCGCAAATAAATCTAAATTACAGGCACCACTAAAATTTACGTAATATAATTATTTTGATACAGAATAGCAAAATGGGGAGAAAAAAAATTCGTTACTTTGCAACACTTTCGTATCTTGTTGCCGCGAAATTATTTTTCTGTTTTAATGAATATTTACATAAAAATATGAGTTGAAACGCATTACTTACTTGTGGAATGCGATGTTAGTGTCTATTTTATGTTTGTCTGTTGTATTTTTACACCCATTTACCGCACATTTCGTCATTTTTAGCAAAAAATTTTGGAGCTGTTCGCGGTGCAATATGACCTTGAGCACTAACAGCCCGCGCGCTCCTGGGACGCGTTTGGAACCCTCTAACTTGCCTCACTTAGCGTGTGCGGGCTAGGTTTCTATGCGTTATTATTCTAAGGTTATATATGAATGTATCTTCATGATATTCAATAAAAATAAATACAGTTTCAGGTTCTTTTGTATTAAAAATAAGTGCTCATTTGACCTCCATGTCACCTGATGCACACCTAAATAATGTATATTCACTCTCGCCTTAAAAAGGTCCAAGTTATAGCGTTCGGGTAATAATTCCGCAGGTAGAGAATTCCGCTCTCTAACCGCTCGCCACGTAAATGTGGAAGCGAAATGCTTCGTGCGAATCCCAGCCCACGTCTAGTCCCCCGATGATGAAAAGGGGACGGCAGAATCAAATCATGCAATTCCATCACACTCTCCGTGATATATCCTGTAGAATACCGATTAGCATAGGCAACTTTACGGCGGTGTCTTTAACACCTCACACTCTGCAGCTTCGCCTCAAGTAATTGCGAGTCACTTAAACTGAATCCTTTTCTAATTTGCGAAACCAAATAGCCGCCATTTTGCGGTAGCATGAGCGCATCGCGTGAGCGGATAAGCAGATAAGCTAGATATCCTCCGGTCCATCCAGCCGCTTAGGTTATTGGGAACTGGAGAGATGTCGTTTTTCAGCGTCGGGAAGTGAGCGTGCCTTACAGCTCCGCCACCAATGAGGAGATTTGGTAGTGGACTCAGAGTCGGAGGCTTAGCGGTGGCAACTGCTAGTTGTGCAATGCGAAGCGTGCCTACAGCTCCGGTATCTATCTGGAAAATAGGGAGGGTACTGTACATGCACCCGGGGCGGCTTACCCGAGGCGCTAGCTTCTCAAAGAATCGGATGAAGTCAAGTGACAGAGGTCTGTGAGAACCCTGTACACTGGCTGATGTGGGGTCAAAACCTGAACTTGCAAGGTTTCTGTGCGCGCACAAAAGGTGCCCTAAGGGTGGGTAGGGAAGGTCACTATAATCAAAACTAACGTAGAAATACTCGTATATGGTGCTTATCCCCGTGTGAAGTAATGCCTCACCTTTTGTAAGGAATCCAAGTTTCCTGGCTCTATTTTTGGCCATGGATTCAATGTATCTGCTGAAGTTCAGATTGAACGACAGGTCCACTCCAAGTAGCTAGAGACAGTCGACTACCGGTATGGATATATCACGAAAAGTCGGTGTTAGGTGAAAAGGACTCCGTTTTGTGGAGAATAGGCACGCCTGTGTTTTGGTAGCATTAAATTTGACAAGATTGGCATCGTCCCAATCGGATGTCTTTGTAATGGCATCCGTAACGCTAGTAACTGTAATTGATATGCTTGATATGCTTCCGTTCGTACTTCTCTCTTTCTCATAATAATTAAATTCTTTATTCAGGCGTTACAAAATGAAATATTTTGAGTAGTTATTAACACAAACACACAATAAAATAAAATATAAACTAAAATAAGATAACTAATAATAAATATATAAATGGGTAATTGTCATTTACGATTCGCATCTCGGTGGACAGACAGTATTTAAAAATAGAGCTGTCCGAGGACGTGTCACAAACTCCTCTCATAATTGCATTGTCAGATGCGCTTGCATCTGACACTCTTTTTCAAAATGAAGCCACTCTCGTCCGTAACGTGGCGAAAAAGTCCGGAATGTCCGCCAATCAATATGTATTGCGAGCGTTACTGCGTCCTGGTTTTGAAGGGTAAGCGCATTTGCACGCTGCATTTGAATCCGAGACTATACAAAACTAGAAAACTTGGACCCACTTCGGATGTCACTTGTTCACTAAAGCCGGATTTACATTTGTTTGACATGTCGTGTCGTGATGGGTCAGAACGGTATCAGTTTCATACACACAACACAACCGTGACGTCAGATTGCGACACACTAACATAAATCTAACCATATTAAATGTGTGAAACCGATTCTTTGTGTGAGACCGTTCTGACACGTCACGACACGACACTTCAGACAAATGTAAATACAGTCCGATTCCAATCCAAGAAAATAGGAATATCGCTTGTACACCTTGAGATAAAATGATCCCTGTGACATTTCAGAGCGTCATTCCTCGGATTCGAAACTGACAAATCAAAAGACAATGTAAAGTATGAAGCTTCATTCGCATCATAACATGGCAGGGTATTAATCTCAAAAACACAGACTTTTCAGGAGAGCAATATTAAAGTTTCTTCTAGCATCAATTCAGCCGCTAATGTTATTTGTTGCTCCTCACCTATATGTATTCAAAGCCCATACATTTAACAATATTTTCGATTAATTTTTATTCTTATTCGCTCCATAGTTTTGACAGAATCCTGAAATTGTTCAGAGAGGTCTATATTACTACCCTCTTGAATATTAAACATTTGTGATTCATAGTTTTAATTAATCTATTTATGCCTTATACTTTTTAAATAGAATATGGAATAATATTCATTTCGATAAAACTTTGAGGAATATAGTAGTATCTCAAAAAGTCACTCTATACCATAACAATTAAATGATAAAAAGTCCCAAAAAAAAGGTATTACCTTGAAATAATCGCCTTCGTTTTAGATATAAATATTTTTAAAATACACTTACCTTATAATGAACTTATACTGTGTTTTAGTTTTAATACCCTGTTCCACGAACGACGACGTCTTGACGACTACAGCTACGACTGTGTTGATCAAGGTTTGGGGCCAAAACGTACAAAAAGTTCAGAGATGCTGACCTGTCTCCCGCGCCATTTCACATCTTATAGTTATAAGACCTTGTTCATAAGAAGGATTTCGATTTTTTTAATAGGACTGCATTTTAAAGTAAAATGTCCAAATTTTTTAGTTGATACCCTATTCATCCAAGGCAACGATTTAATAACACCGATGTATGTACAAAAACTTATGTGTCACGATAGTATTAAACAATCATAACAAAGTATAACAATTTTATTAATTACCATATTATTATCATATTGGTGGAAATTCGTAAATGGCATTGGATTACTCATATTTAAGTATACTATAATTGTATTATTTGTCTGTGAATTTTCCTAAAATTTATAAATAAATAATAAATTATTCGACAAAAAAGACATTTCATTAAGGGCTAGTGGTATTTCCGTAATTTACCTATTACATCCGTTAGAATTTAGCCCTTAGACCCGTAGTCAAATTGATTTGTTTAATAGGTAAGTGTTTGTGTAAGGAACGGTTACCTACAATGGTACTTGAGTAAATAAAGATACATTTCATTAAGGGGTGGCAGTCCAATGATTCTGTTTAGGCAGTTGGACTATGACACTTCGGTAGGAATGATGATCCAAACATTATTACTTCCGTAGGACCACAGCCGCTGTCCTTAGACTCTTGCTGTGTTTATTTTATTAAATTAATGTAGACATGTATGTTATACTACGTTCCGATGTGGTTCTACAAAAATTAGGTATTCATAATTTGATATATTGTACCGGGTTCGATTCTCTAGTTTTATTCTCCCTATGAGGGTAGAAAATTAAACAAGAAAATCCGAAAATTGAATTAATTATAATAGAAAACAAATAAATTACAATTTAAAATATAAATTTAGACAAAAAAGGTTCATGAACATATAAAGGGTCGTGGTGACGTGCCTTCAGACTTAGGTTTTCCGCTTGCGAGTATGGTACTCCTCTGTATATTTGCCGGCGCAGAAGAAGGGCCACAGGACGAGCAGCAAGTGGTAGCTGTTCAGCGGATGTTGTTTCGTCCTAGTTCGGACGTCGTCAAGCTCCAGGTGTAAGGTAACTATTATCTCGAAGGTGACTTTCCAAGCCGAAGCTAACTCTCCAACCCGAAGGTAACTAAATCCAAAGGTAATTCCTGCACGGCATAACCAACTGGTAGTAATAGTCCTTTTGCCTCCGTTCTGAAATCTCACAGACGGCAAAAGAGAAGTAGAGAAGCACCGTAGTAGCAATTGCCGGTGGCGCGACCAGAACGGAGTTGCAGTTTAAATTGTGCAAAAATAGACAAAAAAAAGAATTTAGGTAGTAAGGCTGAAGGCCGAGACGTTTGCTTATTGTTAGAAAAGAATAAAAACTAAACAAGCCAAAGAAAACAACGTCTGGTGAAAAAATACAATTAAATTTGATCGTTACAGTTTAAAATTTTGATGATGCAATTTTCAAAATTTCTCAAAGCGTATGGAACTATGATTCAAATTTTGCGTTGTATTTACGTTAAACGTAACGTAATTTACGTTATATATAATCGTAGAAAGAGCTGCAATAATGACATAGTACAATTTGGTAAAATACAAAACATGAAATTAGCAAATAGAAGCGTTACAAATGTTTTGTGTATCTTTCAACTTACCCTAAAGCGGGAACTTTCACCTTTACAACTATCTAAGTACGTTTAATGTCATGGGAAGCAATAATCTTTGATTTACAACAAAATATTCACGTTTAAAATTACGTAATGGATTTTTGAAATCGGCACCGCGGCCAAGCCGAGCGTAGACTGGCTCTCAAGAGGTTCTAACGCTCTCTGGCAGGCGGGCGCCGGCGCCGGTTTCGGTTTACCGCGCCCTCCCCTTTCTGCGTCCGTCATCATGCGAAAATGCAACGTAAGCTGCCATAGATTTAACCAACTTTGTCTATGGTAACTCCTGGTTTTAATGCTTAATCAATTATTATCCAAAAATATGATATATTTGTTGAAGAAATATTTGTGTTCAATTTTTATGCTGTTAAATTTAAAAAACGATTTATTCAAAAATAATTTAACAACGTTGTAACGTTCCGTTACAATATAAGAAGAAATTTTAATTTTGGGCTCGTCGTCCCACCAGGTGGACTACAAGCCTATAGTGAGGATGATAGTGTAATTATTATGTCCATTAGATCCATAGTTATTCTTTTAAATAATATTAAGTGACGGGACGAACAAGTCTTGCGCCGGATGGTAAGCTACACGCCTATCCATAACAGTTGCTGTGCCACTCAGAGCTTTAAATCGCAAAGATCTGAGGGGCACTGCCACTACGCCCGTCACCCTGAGACATAAGTTGACAAGTCCCATGTTCCTGTAATTTCACTAGCACCCCTAACCTTCAAAACCGGAACGCAGTAATGCTAACATCACTGCATGACGGCAGAAATAGAAAGGTGACACTACCCTGGATGAACACTTTCACAAGGATCTCTACTGCTTCTAAATTTGCTTGCGTAGTTCACCTAATTAATTAAAGTAAACCATGAAGTAAACAGATATATTCGTAGGTACGTACATTAGTATGTGGTTATATAAAATGCCTACCTTTTCAGTTAAGTTTGACTTATTTATAATTATATCTCTGTTACAATGCAAATATCATATAAAATGGTTATTAAATTCTGTTTTATGGTATGATGTAATCGCGTCGGTTAATATTTACGACATTTAGGGTTGATACAACTTTTTGTTTCAAATACATTTTTCTTGTTTTAATTATTGTTTGTGACATTAAGGGATGGAACGAAGACGTCGTGCGGCTAGTCGTAAGCGATATTCCTAACCAGGGTTGTTGCTGATGCAGATTTTTTACACATCAGCGGACGCTGATGCGGACGCTGATTTTTCTCCATAACATCAGCGGATACAGATTTTTGTTTTATAAATTAAATGGACTTGCTCTTGACTACTTCTTAGCTCTGGAGCAAAGATATGATCTTCAATATAACGAGCTCGCCCAGAAGATGCCTATTCAGTCGCCCTTTAAAGATACTCGTGTTGTATGAGTTCGGAAACACAGTCGCAGGCAGGGAATTCCATTCCTGGGCCTATTAAAAAAACGCGAAAAATCTTTACTGAATTTATCTAGATGCAAAGCTTTCTATTTTCTTTGGTATTGTAATAAAATATTATTTCAATAATTTTGTGACCTTTATGGCAAAAAAATTAATCTTCATGAAACCAATAAATCCGCCTAGCTCAGTCGTTGTGGAATTTTCACAAGATTATATTTTAAAAACAACAGCTGAGCTGATTTTTCTGTGCACAATCTGATTCTGGAAGGTTTGTAAATTATTCCATCGTGTCTTTTAGGTTATGTGACAACTCAAACTCACATCAGCAGCAGATGAATGCGGCTGTTGTAGATGCAAATGCTGATATTCGCGACAACCCTATTCCTAACCCATAACAGTAGCAGTGCCACTCAGCATATTAAGTTGCAAAGATCTGAGGAGCTCTTCCACTGTACCCGTCACCTTGAAATATAATGTAATGCTTCCATTACTGCGTTTCGGTATTGAAGGTAAGGGTGCTGGTGAAATTACAGATACATTTGTCTTAACTTATGTCTCAAGGTAATGGGTGCAGTGGCAATGCCTCTCAGATCTTTGTGATTTAAAGCTCTGAGGAGCACTACTACTGTTATGGACAGACGTGTGACGGTGTGACCTCCTAGCATCGTCATCCCACCTTTTTATCGCCTTTCTCCGGTTCCTGGCCACTCGTATTTAAATTGAAATTTTAAATTGTTCCATTCTTTTGCCTCACATTCTGATTTTGTTTCGTTCCGTTGTCACTCCCTGCTCGATCGCGACAGCGGACGGAGCTGTTTAAATTCAATCGCGTCTAATTTTGATTATTTTACTAAATTATAATCATTATAATATAATCTAAACCATGTGTCAATTCTAATAAGGGTATAACAGTCCACTGCCTTATCATGTACCTATGAATACGTATCTGTAATTTACTATATCTCGGCCCTTTTAGGGGTAAGTGTCTACTTTTTCTCTTTATATTCATTATCATTAAGTTAGGAAGTGTTTTATATTAATGTACCTGTTTTTCTATATATACCTTTTTGTTGTTACAGCCTTCCTCCTTACTCCTCACTTCTTTGTTACCATTTCTTCTTAACCCAACTTTTAATAAATTTGTGGACCGGAAGTTTTCTGTTTTACTGCCATGAACCTGGTCATGGCTTGTTAAGGTTACAACCCTTTCAGACGTATCGCTTACGACCGGCGTAAAAAAATTGTCAACTGACATGTCCCAAGTATAGTTTTCCCAAGACCCGTTCCTTTCCGGAATGCAGTAATGCTCACATTACTACTTGACGGCGGAAATAAATAAGTTGGCGGTATTTCCCAGATGGAACTCCTTCACGAGGGTCTCTACTGCTACTATTCCGAAGTGTTACAATAGCGACTAACAATGTTACGCAGTGTTCATTGTGTTATTCCGTATCTGTACAGTAAAATTTTATGAGATAACTATATGATACTGTACAAATTTCCCTAAAGAATCCGTATCTCGTCTTCGCATTCACAATCAGGTGATCGGGTAATATGTATGGAAATTAAAAAAAAATCGTAAATGGAATGTGGATTCCTTAGGGAAACTAGTTCAATTACTTGGGTAGAAACCTTTATAATTGGATCATTTTTTCGAATCTAGATCACATACAAGAAAGAGTCAGCCGTGATGATGGAATCTGATAAAGGCCAGAAATGTTGTTTGTTTGAAAAACAAATGTTCGCGATTTTTATCCGAAAAAAAAAATTTCATGTATATCAATTGCGAAAATCTAAAAATTCTGTAAAAAGTATTCACCTTACAACATAGTACTTGAGAAATAGTTTATGCTGCAGTCCAGCCCACGGGCCCAGTGCAGCACTAATTAGGCGTATCGAGTCGAAATAAAACTATTTTTTCCTGATTTAACATCATGAATATTTATTTTTCAAACAAACCAACGTTTCGGGCCCTTTACAGGACCCATAGTCACGGCTGACTGAGATGGTAAAATCATAAACAAATTGTGTCTAATATTCTGCACTAGAGTTACCAAAACACATTCCAATGTACACTACATACGTTTTGCAAAAAAAAAAAAATATTTCAACAAATACCCTGTAAAGGCAATTAAAGTAGTTTTATTTATTGTGATAAAATTTTAATCTGTCAAAATTATAATTTATGTCCATTTAGCCACAGGAATTTGAACCGTCAACCTCTCGATAGAGAAGTCACTACCGCAGTACCTGACGGTAAGTGTCGCTAACACAAATTCTCCGAAAAGAGACCTATTTACTTTAGTCTGGAACAGATCTATTGAACGTGACTTTTTAACTGTTCACATTAACCAATCATCCGTGCTAGAGAGATACAAGTCCCTAACGATTTTGGTAAAAAAAATTCATAAATTTTTGAATGTTTTTATAGAAGTTTATATATTTTTTATTTTTATATTTTTTATAATTTTTTATAAATTTGATATATTAAAAAAATAATAGATGAAAACACAGCTGCGCATAAAGAGACCTTGTGGCTCTAAGACGCATATCGGTTTAACCTGAAGACAATAAAGGGTTGTATGCGTACATTTTCAGTACTAAAAAGATGACTATACCTAACATTGTGCATAAAGGTGGAAATAAATAGGCCATATTACACATACACTTGTGTCACAATTATTACTTAAAGTTCTTATTTACATTACAACATTCTTTATTTTACATTATTTTTATTTTACATTTACGTTACTATTCAAAATCGTTCAGTAAGCACAGCCCTATAGAGATAACGTGAGATACAACGAATCATATTAATTTACTCTCGCGTTGTTTTCATTATAACTAGCAACGTAGTCGTTTAATCAACGTTTCATTTGTTTTGATTTTATCAACGGCAGTTCGTTTGTTACTTTAAATTTCGATTTGATGGAATTAATTAATGACCATCTAGTGTGTTCTGCAATGTTCTGTGGTTATACCAGCGGTTATATGTTCTGTAGTTCTAAAAAGCTATAAGTAGATGTAGGTGTAGTCTCAATGTCACTGATACAACGCACAATATCTGTAAAACAAGTAATAAGACGTATAATATCAGTAGTAAAATGAATCGTTACAAGATGCTAGTGACATAATGCACAACATCAATAATACGAATGACACAATGCACTATCAATAGTGCTACTCACACAATAGGCAAATATATACAATTTAGAGTGGTTAAAAACAGCTACTTTTAGTAGCGATGCAAACGCACGACTACATCGATCCAAACGTGCCATTGCATCAATACAAACGCGCGATTACATCTGTGCAATCGCCTATAAATCGCAACTGTGTAAGGGCTTAAAATCGCGCGTGTGTGTATAATGTTCAATACTATATACCATCTTAAGGATTCTTTTAGCATGCCACCTGCAGTTTGTTCTTATCAACCAGGGACGTTTTATGGGCCAGATCATATTTTTACTTTAAACAAAACGTTTTTCACAAAAAATAAGGTCCCGGAACTAACCACAATTTCCGTTTGAATACTGTTTTGAGAGAGCCTTCCTGACTTCAACTTACCGATGTAGAAGCCTGTCAACTCACTCACACACTCGCTTTGAGCTCTTTGTAACACATAAACTAATTACTTATGTACTAGGTATGCGCACCGCCTTACAGTGACAAATTAAAATTGGTAATAGAATAGTCAAGATCAACGAGTTTTCTAAGTTTGTTTAGACTCAGGTCAGCTATATTAGCTGTCACTAAAAACACTGCAAATTTGAACACTATGTCAAGGAGTTAAGATATAGAATTTTTGGCAAAGAAATCACACGAAGAAAAGGAAAATATTTGTTTTTTTTATTTATATATTTTTTTCGGGTTTAAATCGCCTTCTTTTCGTGGTGACCCTAGTGTGTGAAAATACTATATTATAAATAATAAGACATTTTTTTATTGCATTAAAAATAAAATTTTGTATGTTTTATTTTTTTATTCGTTTAAATCAAACAACTATGACCCATATAATATATACCTTAAAGACTAACATACAAGTAAGGTAAAGGTTTGGTGACACCTTTGTTTGTCGCACAGTTGACAAATGAAACTTCTTTCCAGCGCACGTATTCCTTCCTTCTTACGATATGAGGTCCTTCGAACGAGGCGTGAAGGGGCATCTTATAGGCATGCGGGGTGGAGGTGGCTAGGACAGTGATCAACACTACACTGGGCACCTTCACGTTTGGATTGCACTTTCCATTTAACAACTGTCATGTATAAAAAAATTTAAAACAACATAAAAACTAAATAATTGCGAATTGCAATTGTCGGCGACATACGGCGCTATGTTATTATTGTTACATAATTTATTTTTTATTTATTTATTCATTCAGGTAACAAACAGTCATATGCAAACAATTATTCTAAGAACACTGTATAAAAATAGACGTATAGTACCCTACATTAACACATATAACATAAAAAGGGACAAATATGTGACGGATACAAAATATTTACCTATATACTATCATATGATAAATATTCACATTACAGATACAAAGATAATAATAGAATTAAAAATGTACATTACAACCACTAGAATATTAGTTCGCCCACTTTTTTCTTAAAAATATTTAAGGAATTTACAAATATATCAACATCATGAAGACACTTATCATAAAAACTGCACGATCGTCTGAGAAAGGAATTTTTTGCATAATTTGTTCGACAATTTGAAAGGTGAAAAGTCCGTTTTAAATGTAAGGAGATACGAGGTACACTAAACGAGATTTTCTCTAAAAGTTCTGCGGAATCAATAATTGTGAACGAGCTTGTATAAAAATATATTATCTAGGAATTGACGTCTAGAACTAAGCGACTGTACATTATGTCTTTTTACACTGTCTTAATTATATTTATATTGGTCGTAAAAACTGTCACAGTATCGTGAAGAGGTTACGTAAATAACAAATTTTTGAACCCCGTGCCTTTTATAAATATATTGTGTGGCACACCAATTTATGTTACAAGCATAGTATGTAAGTTTTTGTATATTACTAACAAATGGACCTATGATGTCGTAATAAAGAATTTGTTTTTTATAATACTAAGTGACTATAACCACGCCTATTCATAATAGTTGTTGCAGTGAAACTGCAATGTCACTGCGCGCGTGACCCTGAGACATAAGTTGATAAGTCCCATGTGCCTGTAATTTCACCAGCACCCTAACCATTCCAAACCAAAACGCAATAATGCTCATATTACTGCTTGGAGGCAAAAACAGGTAAGGTGGCAGTACTTCCCTGGACGAACTCTTTCACAAGGAGCTCTACTGCTACTAAAGTAGCTCGATTGCTAGCCACTGATAAGCCACCAATCATAACTTTTAATAGAATACTAAACATACAAAATCCTGCCATTGACTCACAAATGAAATGATTTAAAATTAGTAGACTTGTTGGCCTGGTCTCAAACTATGGAATTCCTTGTACTATGAGTACCAGAGCAACGCAATTCACACCCATAACACACTAATTTAGAAAAGTTCCTTACCCAATTCTCTCTCAGCTCCTCATTAATGCCTACAATGCAATCTATCGAGCAATCGAGGTGGTTAATTGAGTGTTAAAAGACAAATTTATCATTACTTGAACATTATAAACACTCGCATCGCTTTTCATTGCTTCTGACCAAAGGACGCAAGATATAGCGCATAACGTTACGTCTATATCAATTTACAGTAAAGAAAAAAAAACGGAAACAACGATTAAGGACACAATCGCTAACGCCCACCCCACTCATTTACCTGCCATAGCAAGTTTAACGTTTGATCAGTTCGAACAATGCCGCGGTAGAGTAGTGCAGTGAAAATGGCTACAGTGTGGATTCCTCCAAACATTGCACCAATTTGCACTGAGCAGCAAGCTCCATTAACGCAATGTTCGCCAACTGGATTCATGTTCCTATCTCTTTTAACTCAACTATTCGGAAATTCTGTTGATTTGAATCAAATTTCAATGAATCCATACTTTCTAAATAATATACAACGTAGTGTGACAGGAACTTTGTCATCGCCGATTGAAACAAATATATTAGGACCGACGCAAATTCCTTTAGGCCCCACTCCAATTAAGGCCATCGGTATTGATTCTTCTCCTTTGGGGCCTATTCTACCGACAAAAGTTTTTGAAAATTCGAGAATAAATCACAGGCTGAATGAAAGATTTCCTGGAACGTCGTTTTTAAAACCGGAATCGAATTTTAAATTTGAATTTGAGAAGGGGTTTCCGAAGTTCGAACAAAGGCCACCGATTTATAACTATGATTATCTGAATTCCAAGCTCTTTGATTTCGAAGGGGCTGGCTCTGAGGTGTCTCTCAAAACTGTCAAGAAAGAAAAAGAAAGAAAGAATAGGAAGAAGAGACAGATTCCTGAAGAATATGATTTCATTGTTGTGGGAGCTGGATCCGCAGGATGTGTCGTAGCTAGTCGATTGTCTGAAGTTAAAAAATGGAAGGTAAGTTTTTTATTAAAACTACTGTTAATAAAGTCATATTCTATTGTCTCATTACAACGTCGTGACTAAACTGTTAAGCTTCAGAGGTTAGTTTTTAAGAGTGTGAGATGAAAATAAATTGTTAACATATTTTATGTGTTATTGAACGAAATTAAATAAATAAATACTATAAATATTAGACAACATTACATACGTTGATCTGATCCCAAAGTAATAATAGTAACTGCCTCCGTGGCCGAACGGTTACCATGCCGGACTGCCACGCAGAGGTCCTAGGTTCGATTCCCGGGCCGGGAGAAATACTTGTATGGCCTACATTTATTTCTCTCGTGAGTTTGGGTGTAATTTGTGGTTGTCTATGTGTGTGTCCATGGCACCCGCGACACAGGGTTTCCCTAGTGCGGGGCTATGTTGATTGTGAGCGTTATTATAAAAAAAAAAAACTAAAATTATGGCATGGAAATCGGAAACAACAACGGTACCACAAACACCCAGACCCGAAATAATATAAGTAGGTACTCTAGGGAAGTACTGCCACCTTACCTATTTCTGTCACCAAGAAGTAATGTGAGCATTACTGCGTTCCGATTTTGAAGGGGAAGGGTACTAGTGCAATTACAGGCACATGGAACTTGTGTCTCAGGGTGACGGGTTCAGTGAGAGTGCCCCTCAGTTCTTTGTGATTTAAAGCTCTGAGTGGCACTGCAATTGTTATGGACAAGCGTGTAGCTTACCATGAGGCGCACGACTGGTTCATCCCGTCACTTGATGAAAAGTTAGTTTTTCTGTATTGACGCGGCCAAGATCGAACTCGGGACCTCGGAGATGGTGACACCATAAAAACCGGTGTACAAGGTGTATAACCACGGAGGTCGTAGTTGTATTATATCCTAGTACACTCACAAAAATTTAAAAAGGTTCCTTGCTGTCCTTATTTATTGTTAGAATGTTTATCTTAAATTTGAATTAGAAAAAAATACAATATGTAACAATATTTCAGTAATCAAGGCCTTCAATTTTCAATTCTTGCTTTTTTATAAGTTACGAATTGCGAGAACGTGGTGTTAAATATAGATTTACACAAGGTATCCTACATAACGTTGTAATATTGCATTGAAGCAAAAACACAAAGCAATTTTCTTGCCTCGATTACCACACCTTAATGTTTGTTTTTGAAACTAATATTATAAATTTGAAAGTAAATCTGTCTATTACGTTCACACTAAACCGCTGAACCAAATTTGTTGAATTTAGTAGCAGTATATCTCCTTGCGAAAAATTTCGTCCAGTGAAGTACTGCCACCTTAACTATTTCTGCCACCAAGCAGTAATTTCAGCATTACTGTGTTCCGGTTTTTAAGGGTAAGGGAGCTGGTGAAATTACACGCACATGAGACTTGTCAACTTATGTCTCAGAGTGACGGGCGCAGTGGTAGTGTCCCTCAATTGTTTGCGATTTAAAATTCTGAGTGACAATGCAACTGTTATGAACAGACGTGTAGTTTACCATAAGTCACACGACTTGTCCGTCCTGTCACTTGATATTATAAATAAAAAGTATAGAGACAGATGGGATCTAGGCTACTTTTTGTCACAAAAATAAATCTCAAAGAGGGTGAAATAGGAGATATAACGTTTTTTTACCGTACCATGTGACGGGATGACCAAGTCGTCCACTTGATGGTAAGCGACAAGCCTGTCCATAACAGTTGCAGACCCACTCAAGAGTTTTAAAACACAAAAATCTGAGTGGCACTGCCACTATGCCCTTCACCCTTAAAAGAAAGTCTGTATTATAAAATCAATTACCTATTATGCTAAATCTTTATCAGAGCGGTTCCGTATTTGGTAACATGTTTCCTTGAACCTAATTAATGGGTAGAACAATGGTTTTTCTTCAAACTATATTTTCATGGGAAATCTATTCGTGAGAAAACGTTCACTCTCTTTGTTACATATGACTTTTTTACCATAGTGCTGCTAAAGCCTATAATTTCTAAGCAGTTCCTTGTTGCAAATACGAGTACATCTTATTAGCTCGTGATGTTATAATAATAATGCACTGAACAACCATGTCAATTACCAAGTCTGGAAGTAGAAAATCCTTTATATTATTAGTAGTAGAGCTCCATGTGAAAGAGTTTGTCCAGGTAAGTAGGTACTACCACCTTACCCATTTCTGCCGCCAAGCAGTAATGTCAGCATTACTGTGTTCCGGTTTTGAAAGGTAAGAGTGCTGGTGAAATTACAGACACATGGAAGTCAGCTTAATTTATGTCTCAGGGAGGGAGTGGGCACAGTGGTAATGCCCCTCCGGTCTTTGCGATTTAAAGCTCTAAGTGACACTGTAACTGTTATAGACAGGCGTGTAGCTTACCATCAGGCGCACGTCTTGTTCGTTCCGTCACCAAATATTATAGAAATAACAATTTTCGTACTGTACTTTGTAATATCATGAACATAAACAATTTTATGCCCAAGTACAACAAAACAGATAGAAATGTTGTTACTATAAGCCCCATTACCAATCACAAAAGAACGCCGAAGAACTACGCTTTAGTAACTAAGATTGTGTTGCTATTTTGAGAAAAGCTACGTGAAATAGACGACATGTTAAAATAACGAAATAATCTTGAACACAGTCTGCTTCGTTCCGTTTTCGTAGATAATGGACCTCATTCCCTACTATAGCTATGTGAAAAATCTGAACAAATGATGCTGAGGTTATATCATAATCTGATGACCAATGGGAAATCCAAAATTGATATTAGGAATACTTGCCATAATTATATTAAACGTTCTTGGGGATTTTGACTTTTTTAATTTTCAGCCCCTGGGAAATTGGTCTTGTGAAAGTAAAGTTGTCCTATGAGAAATTATGTATCAATTTCAATCTTGTTGGGAAGTGACCAGGATACAAAAGTGAATGGTCGATGATTTAGTAATAAGTTTAAAAAAACGTTGTCTCAGGGTGACGGGTGTAATTGCGGGGCCCCTCAGATCTTATGTGTAGGCGTATCGTTTACCATCAGATACACTAAGTGTTCGTTACTTGATATCATGAAAAAACATATCAAAACCTTTTCAGAAATGTAAAGTTTATGTTGATGAAATAGTAATTATAATCGATTAAGAAGTTTTTGAAAAAAAATTGCATAAACATAAGGGGATATAGAGATCCTTTCTTTGTTTTAGGATTACTTGAATAAGGATACTAAAATTTTATGTTACGATGATTGAAAGAAAGATTGCGAACAGAATCCGACGCAATACGTTCTTTTTGTGTTGACAAACCGTCGCCGTCGAAGAGTCTGCCTTGACCCCAAAGTTATTTTCTTCTTCTTCTTATCGCATGGTATCTTATCGTACACTATAATGCTTGGTATCGTGGTGGAAGGATTTATTTACCAATAGGCGTAAAATACTAGCCGATTGTTATCCAGGGTGCGTCACACGTTCAGATAAGGCTCGTATCTTGCACCCGAAAGCTATTTTTCCAAACATGCATACATTTACTTCACGCCCTTTTTCCGCAGACGTCACAGCCTTCTATTTTTTTAAAACATAACCGTTCTATGATTAAATACAATTTGTGTTACTAACGAAGACAATGAAAGTTGTATTTAAATCGCTTGTGACAGTGAAAACTGTGGCATAACTTGAAGTATTGTTTGGCGTACTTTGTTTTATTATAAACCGGGTCATATGGATCCAGACGTCAGCAATAGCGAACAATATGAAGTTTTTTCTATGTCAGACATCACAATGGTCTCAGATCACATTCTCTATTGTACTGGAAGAAAAGTAACATATTAGCCAAAACACTTACGCTTGAATCAATTAAGAGGGGTTCGACATGACTACTTTTAGCAGCGATGCAAACGCGATGCAAATGCGATGCAGTAGCGATGCAGTCGCTAATCGTTTATCTACCTTTACACACGCGCGGAATTTTAAGCAGCGACGCAACCGCGCGACTGCATCTATACGAACGCGCGATGGCGTCGCTATTCTAACCACTCTTATTTAA
This sequence comes from Hyposmocoma kahamanoa, assembly GCF_003589595.1. NCBI lineage: Eukaryota > Metazoa > Arthropoda > Insecta > Lepidoptera > Cosmopterigidae > Hyposmocoma > Hyposmocoma kahamanoa. Next base: position 8,833,198 of record NW_020653731.1, read on the forward strand.
GTTTTTTCTTATGAAAAAGAAACCCGCAGCTTCCTTTTGAATAGCGTATAGACTATTTGCTGGGCAACTTGGGATGCGTACAAATCTCTGTACGCATCTGGCTAACGCGATGAATAAACGCTGCACGCGCGCTATACGCGTGCAGTTAGGTGCATCTCTGTAATCACATCTCACGCAAAACAAGCATAGATGGCATGCAAGTGGCGTATGAACGGCACGCGAGCATATCCCACTACATTCACAGTACATTTACTTAAATATTTTGTATGCCCGTAAAAATATACACAATTTTATTAAGAAAGAAGTTGTCCATAATATCAGCCTCAGAACTAAGTCCAAAATAGTACTGTAATACAGGCAGCTTAGGTTTGTATTTAGAATTGTATACATAATAGAGGGTTGATGTCAAATGGGCGTCTAAGAGTTCTGGAACAGGCTTCGAAATTGAATACACGTATAAATCTTTATTTATGAATATAATCGTCGTTTTATATTTAAAAAGTACCTACCTCTACGCATACCCAAGCTACGTTCCCGTTATAAGTGGTGGAGGCCCGTTATAAGGTGAGGAGGAGGGATGTAATACAGGCAGCTTAGGTTTGTATTTAGAATTGTATAAATAATAGAGGGTTGACGTCAAATGGACATCTAAGAGTTCTGGAACAAGCTTCGAAATTGAATACACGTATAAATCTTTATTTATGAATATAATCGCCGTTTTATATTTAAAACGTACCAAAGTACCTCTACGCAAACCCTACGCTACGTTCCCGTTATAGTACCACGATTTTATTTATCTAAAGTAAACGTTTCTTTTGAGTAACTATATACGTTTTTACAATAAGATTCCAGAGCATATATTATGTTTATAAAAACCTTCAATAAAAAAAATAATTGAAAAGTCATATAACAAAATTGAACATTACGTGTTAGATAAAGATGTATGGAAAGAGGACATGACTTTAGATTCCACACAAATTTGATTCATAGTGTATTTAAGTTTATTTCAAAAGAGCAATTCCTGGAGTTTCTTGCTCGTCAGCACAGTGAACGAGCAGTATCTTAAAAAATGACATTTTCAAGTGTAAATTTATTTTACCTATGGAATAAATTATTATTGGACATTGACTTTTACGACGTAATGGACGCGAGTCTCTTGAAGCGTACTCTGGCACAAATTAGCATTGTTACCAGATCTTATAATTTTCTTTAATACCCCCGTAATAAAGAAAATTCCTTTACATCGAAAAGACAAATTAGACTAGAATTTTATACAGTGTCAGTGATGTTTAAACCTTAATTCTGCCGTGCTTACGACAAGAACAGTGAGCCCATATGTACTTCAAACATACTAACTGTTAATATAAGTAATGTAAGCACGGCAGAATTAATGACCGTGCTCTCGCTCTTCTTGTTCAACGAGTTTTGCAATGACTCCTGTTATGTATTGGGACTGGGGTCATTAATAAAAAGCAATGTGAACCGTAAATGATTTTTAAAACCTTACCAGTGTTTTTTGACCGACTACAATATTTTTTTCTGTTATATTATGCTATTATTCCGACATCTGTGAACCGAATTCGATGATTCTTTTTTGTTGGAAAGGGGATACCTCAATACCGGTCCTTATCCCGATTAATGTCCTAATAGGTAATTAGGAGATGAATCGGGTTTATTGAATTTCACCCACTTTCCGTTAACCGATTTCAATAAAACATAGCAAATAGATGTAATTTAGTAAACTTTTGAGGTTTTGTAGATTTTTTTATAACCGGAGTAATGCTCACGTTACCTACCATTTAGAGGCAGAAATATGCATAGAGGCATTACTTGGCTGAATGACTGTTTTGCAAGGAACTCTGCTACTACCTACTATCATACTATAACCAATAGATTCAAAAGAATTTTATTTTAAACTATTTTCATGTTATTGTCATATTCAAAAAATAATATGGTTTATTAATAATTTTGGTGAAATAAATTAATAAATAATGCGCCACGTAATTTTAAATTTATAATTATAACCTACAAACAAGGTATTCATTGTAAGTTATTGTCATATAATAAAAAATAAAAAAGATGATGTAAATTAATATTTTTGGGTGAAATAAATTAATAAAAAGGCGCCACGTAATTAAATTTATAATGGTAAGCTACAAACGAGATGTCTAAAAATAATTTTTTTATAATTGCTCTCGCTTCCGATCAAAAAGGTCCACATTAATCTCGCTGAACGTGAAACGGAAAGCATGGCAATTAATTAAGACGTAACCCAATCGGGAACGGGTATTAAACACAAAATTAAAAATAAAATAAAATGTACAGAAAAAGACTTTAATGTCATATGTTTGTATATTATACTATGTTTTTAATAAATAGATAGGTATATTTATTAAACTATAGGCCGTGGCAAACCAAAACACTGAAAAGCACAGAACACTGCTTTATACTGCATTACAATAAGAATCTTTCGACTGTTATCAAGGGAAAAACATCGTTTTTCAAAGTAAACAGCTTAATTTGCAAGGTAAATTTGTAATGGCTGGATCTGGATAAAATTTTTAAATATCTACTTTCTTCAAAATTACAAAAAACGGAAAGCATCTTTTAAAAACCTGTAGGTTTTTCTCAAATGCTGTTTTTTATTACTGTATTTTGGTTTGACACGGAAGAGATAATAAAAGCCCATGCCCAAATGTAGGACGTAAAATGAGATATTGCTGACGCTGATGAAGATGCTGAGTGTGTTTTTATCTGCTTACATACGATCAAGATGTTTACATCAAGGGGTAATATGATCGTTACTAATATATACAATGACAAATTATACAAAACAAAACATTACCAAAAAGCATTTTAAAAATATACAACGTAACCAACTGAAAAAATAACAAGTCTTCGCCAGAAATTCCATTTTACTGCACAGTTATTAGAATTTAGTAGATTTAATTTACCAGATTATATTAAATCTTTCATAATTTCGAACTTTCAGATTCATGCGTACGAAGTTATTAAATTTGTAATAAGGTGCTACGTAATTATTACGTATAAAGTTCTGATAATTGTCACAGATATATTGTTACATGCCAATTTCGATATAGAGTGTTTAATAATACAACGTTGCTAGGTAACCACTGATAACTGGTGTAAGAAACATTTTTTCTCCAAGCTCATTATCTAGGCCAGCTCTGCCCACGGCCTGCTCGTGTAATTGGAATTTAAATTGTTAAGTAGGTGATTGGGTCATGTAGAAATAATATTTACCTGGCCAATTATTATGAAATTTGCAAAGTACCTGTAGATATGAATGATTTGTGAATAAAATAATTCAGTTTATGATACCTATTATTATTTACTGCTAGAAAGTAAATAATGGTAGATGAAAAGAAACAAAATTGTAAGAATTTATTTTATATCAATCTACTACATTGTGAACTTGAATTATTACCGGAAGTAAAAATGTTTGCAATCTCTACCTTCAAGCCAAAAAATTATTAAGGATGAAACAGTTTTATAAATAATTAATTAGGTAGTGGTAATTTTTATGTTGGTAACAAATTGCTTACTAGTGATATGAAACTTCTATTGAAAAAAATCATCACAGACATGACTTAAATATTTATATTATTAATAGCCTAATCGAATTATTAACTGCCTCGGTGGCCGGACGGTTACCAAGTCGGACTGCCACGCAGAGGTCCCGAGTTCAATTCACGGGTCGGGTAGTATAAATAGAAGTGTTTGTACAGCCTTTGTTTATTTCTCTCGTGAGTTTGGGTGTAATTTGTAGTTACGTGTCTATGTATGTGTCCATGGCACCCGCGACACAAGGTTTCCCTAGTGCGGGGCCTGTGTGTTATATGCATTGTAATGAATTTCGGCAAACAATTTTGACATTGTTGGTAACTGTAAAACAGTCTGAGGTAAAACCCTAAAAAGCATATGTTTTTGTTTGTTGACATCTATTGTACATTGGATTCTCGGCACTGCCACATTCGATTCGTGGCACTAGCCAGGTATTTTAAAAGAATATCTCAAAAGGCAACGTCGTGTCAATCATTTCCATTCGTGCCTATTAACAATCGATACTACCTTAGCTCGAATTCCAGTTTTTCCCGTACTAATGCAGTTAATTTTGCTTGGGTCGCGCGGCGGGGACACTGGCTTTATTTCAGAATTTATTTTTTTACAAACTAAATTAAAGCCATTTGAAAAATGTATCATCATCATCATCAGGCTATCGCAGTTCACTCTTGGATGTAGGCCTCCCCCACTGTGCGCCATTTCACCCGATCCTCAGCTTGTGCTTTTCCCGCCAGCAACCTTTCGCAGGTCGTCACTCCACCTAGCCGGAGGACGTCCTACACTACGTTTGCCGAGTCGCGGTCTCCACTCTAGAACTCGTTTTCCCCATCGGTTATCGGTTCTTCGACAGATATAACCAGCCCACTGCCACTTCAGCTTGCTTATTGCACGAGCTATGTCGGTGACCTTAGTTGTCTGTCGGAAACCTCATTACGAATTTTATCCTTCAGAGAAACTCCGAGCATAGCCCGTTCCATAGCTCACCGAGGGACTTTAAACTGGTGGACTAGCCGTATCGTGAGTGTCCACGTGTCGACTCCGTAAATCATAACGTGCAGGACGCACTGGTTGAAAACCTTTGTCTTCAAACTTTGTGGTATAGGTGACGAGAAGACTCGACGTGAAAAATGTATATCGTAGTCTTATACGTATTCTATTTAGTTCAGTTGATATTAAAAAAATCATTGTTTTTATTGTAAAATTTCGAGGTAAGTTTGTCTTTTTTTTCTATCGTGAAAATTTTTAGGAATCGTGTTTTCACACCATATACTAATCAGTATATATCCTCAATTATACTATATATTTCTTCCAAAGTGATTGATGCAACACTTTCACTGTTATACGGAATCAACTAAAGCCATTTGAGATTGTATAGACTCTTAAAATAGAGAAAGATCAAACGCAAACGCGATATCAGTGCGAAATAGTTTTACATATTTCTACTTGCTGCGACAGCGAGGGAAAGCCGGTAGCAAGAGCCTACAAATTAATATTGTTACATAAAGGCACCAGCGTTCCGAACAATTAGCCGGGACCTTGAATTTAGTTTATTTGGCTCTTACTTTCGTTTCTTACAGTCAAAAACCATTCGGTGTTTTAACTAATTTTCTAAAATATATGCATAACTATCGATTTCTTGGGTATTCGCAATCGGAAATAAAATTATTTTCTCCGGATCTAAAACGGTGTGTATTTTTTTTAACAACCCAATGTTTCGTATTCTTTACAGGTCTCACGGTCACGGTTGACAGAGACGGTGTTCACCATCCGTGACCATAAATGACCATGACGAGATTTAGATTCGAACATATAGTGTCATTTCCAATATACCCAAAAACTTAGTTTAAAGAAGGACAATGAAAGCACAGAAATTTATTACTTACACTTTATTCAACAATGAAGTAATCAGGAGTACAATTATGTAAAGAAGTTTATTTGTTTGAAATTATAAATTATACATATTATTCTTCTTTTTATGATCATCAAGTGACGGGACGATACGCCTACCCATAACAGTTGCAGTGCCACTCAGAGCTTTTTAATCGCAAAAATCAGAGGAGGCAATCCCACTGCACCCGTCACCCAGAGACATAAGTTGTCAAGTTCCATGTGCCTGTAATCTACAATGTACACCAGCATCCTTACCATTTAAAACCAGAACACAGTAATGTGAGCACTACTGCGTGGCGGCAGAAATAGGTAAGGTGGCAGTACCTGGACGAACTCTTTCACAAGGAACTCTACTGCTACTTAAAATTGTTGTTCTACTAATCGGATTAGCAGAGGTGAAGCTGCAGAGTCTTGAACACTGCCGTAAAGTTACTACGGGACTAGACGTAGGCCGAGGTTTCACCCCTATGTTGTGGTTATTCCGAGGATTCGTGACCAAGTGTTTCGCTTCCACATTTATATGACGAACGGTTATGAAGTGGAATTCCTTGCTTGCTTGCTTACTTGTTCCCTGAACGGTATAACTTGGGCCTTTTCCAAGCGAGAGTGAATAGGTATTGTTTAGGTGTGCATGCTCCATCGTCGAACGTATCGTCATTTTCAATCAGGTAAGATAAAGGTCAAACACGCACTTATTTTTGAATAAAAAAGAAATTAATGACATCAAATAAATAAACTCTTCTCTCGATAGTTTCAACTGGTATAATTCAAAAATACACTGCAATATTGTTAATTCTTATATATTCGTAATTTTATAAGAAATGGTGAGTCGATAAGTCAATATTGAACAAAAAGTGAAAGCCGGAAATCATGTAAACGGAGCAGAAAGTGTTAAAAAAGGCGCATTTAACTGTTCATCGATGCGTGGTGGCCGCAACCCTGATGTAACGGTGTGAATGTTAGACATGGCAGATGATGCTTGAAAGTAATTTGTTAGAATGTTTGTAAAATGTTGTTTAAGATGATTATCTTGTTTCCATTGAGCCTGTAAAGGAACAAGCACAATGATTTTAGCAACAATTTTGAGTAATGAATTTTATTATTAATGGCATGAAAATTATTTTTCCCTTCAGTAAATCTTAGAGAGCGGAAAACGATTATTTTCCCATTTACATTTTTTGAGAGTGCACACAAAAAAAATGGGAAAAGAATTGTGAACACACCGGTTTTTTAATCCGGAAGCTCCAGCTCTTTTTAAAGTTCCAATAGTCATACTTTAGATGCGCACAATATTACCTTGATCTCACCTCACGGCCACAGATAATGTCACCACGATTTTGCGAAACACAATGTCTTGACACACAACTCTTAACACAATGTCTTGCTTCAACATAATTCTTTAAAGCCGAGCGGGAGGCGCATGAAAAAACGACTGTCCTTTTGAATCTAAAATTCTGTAAACATATTGTAGTCTAATGGCACGGCTATGGTTGACACGGCTTGGGCATAATCCCTATTGGGGTTTTGGCAACGTTCAAGAAACGGATCGGATATAAACATAGATGATATTTGCAATCAAGTTGTAATTGATTCTATCAAAAGTTTTGATAGGCCACATAAGTACCTTCATTAGAGTCCATTTTTGACATGTAAGAATGAGAGTTGCATAGTAAGTATAGTGTAAGTTTTAGAGGCAGAATGAGGTGATATGACTAGGACTGAACGTATCAATAAAAATTTATAAAGCGAATGTGGAAGGAAACTTGAGGAGAGGTACATACATATCGGAGTACAAATCTAACAGTGTCTTACGTTTTACGAATCTTAAATGTATTCCATTGACACGATTTCGGTTATTAATTGCATTAACGTAAAAAATGGATTAAATTGTCACTAAAATGTATTAAATATGCATAAAATATTATCGACTGCAATCACTAGCTGCTCGTAAACTAGCAACATTTTACCGCAAAGATCTGTCAGTTTACTCTGTCTCGGAAAAAAAAGTTGTAAGAATATAATTATCACTGTTTACAGATTTCGTTGCAGTGATGGTTATTCTTTTTCCAGTACATTACACTTCAATTTATATTTACTTTATTTTGGCAATGGTTTCTAGATGTCCCTGCACTAAGTATATACTTGTATCGCAGAGACCTAACAGTTAACAGTTTAAGTAGCAGTAGAGCTCCATAGAGCCACCTTACCTATTTCTGCAGCCAAGCAATAATGTCAGCATTATTGTGTTCCGCTTTTGAAGGGTAAGGGTGCTGGTGAAATTACAGGCACATGGGACTTGTCAACTTGCGTAACGGGCGCAGTGACAGGGCCACTCAGATCTTTTAGATCTTTCAGAGCGTGATTTTAAGCAGCTATCAGCATTGGTACAAACACGCGATTGCATCGCTACATTTGGGATTTATAGGCGATTGCATCGATGCAGTCGCGCGTTTGTGTCGATGCAGTCGCGCGTCTAAGAAGTTACTTACTTCTTAGAGGTGGAAATAACAAACGGGATATTGTGGTGGAAATAATAAACGTGTCTGTACGTTATTTGCAAGATAAATATTCTTAATTTAATTTTTTTAAATAACAAAGATAATTAAAAAAGGGAAATAAGTTTATGGCCTACCTAATTTGGTAGGTCAAGTCAATGTATGTAATTATATTTTATATCACATTTATTATTGTTATAGCCTGGGTTTTACGTACGTATGGTTTCAATTTATTTTGCACGCTGCTTCAGTCCGTCGCAATAAAATCTCTTTTTTATTACCACTCGGGTTAACTACATGAGATCTCTTTTAGAGATAAGCCCTCATTTATACGTGAACAGGGGGTGAACCCCCTGTTTTATGTTAATTAACTCTATGTTCTATACGTACGCAATAAGGAACTTACTTCAAATAATATCACTCGTATTGTACTATATATTCTTTCGTCTTGTTCATAACTTCAGCCGAGGCGACTCACGGACGAGCACGAGTAAACACCTATTTCTAAGTTGCTTTTACAAAAAAATATCTTAACATAGTTGAAAATGAAACCAATATATCAGGTATATTATGAATGCATACTAGGGATGCCGCAGACGTCTGCTTCCGCATTTTAGATGTCTGCTTCCGCATCCGACATCCGAATAAAGTTTTTACAGACACGGACGTTTTGCAGGTCTCAACACGTCGGGAGCAGGCCAAACTCAAAGCTCATGCCAAGTGCTAGAGCTAATTTGCCAATCAGGGATGAGAATTCGGCAGTGTGTAGTATAGGCAACGGCCTGTTTGTTTTCTAAACAAAAAATATTGAATTTAAATTGACTTACAAACTTTTTCATTCAAGTTAAGCCATCTCTATTCGCCTAAAGAACGACCTTCAACATCTTTAAATAAATCAGAAACAAAAATAAATTTCGTAATATTTCTATATCTTCTATCTTTCTTTTGTAATAGAATTAAGTATGTAAAATTATTACCTTTCACTTCAATCAATGGTATTTTTTCACGCATCTGCAGATTTCAATGATAAAAATTCGCATCCGCGTCCACTACTACAGATCTCGTTGTAACTCACATCTTCGGAATCCCTGATGCATACAATGAAGTTACGCCTCAATTGCTAGTGAAAACAGTGAATATTTATTTTATTAATCAATGATCGCTGTTATAAAAGAAGAGTGCATAACCGTTACGTTTTTGAACGCCTATCGACTACACCTACCTACAGCTGCCGGAACCATTGTACGCTCAAATAACTAGCGGTGTGAAACTTACTTGGCAATGTAAATTAATTGTAAGTAATTACATTAAGAATAATAGCTACTAAACGAAAGCTGACAAAGATTTAGGAAATGAAACTATTTTTCCGGATTTAAATCGCGTATATTTGTTTTTTCAAACAAACCGACCAACCGTGACCATGGGACCTGTAAAGGGCCCGAAACGTCGGTTTGTTTGAAAAAACAAATATACCCGATTTAAATCCGGAAAAATAGTTTCATTTCCTATGTGTAACAATCGCGAAAACCTAAGAACTCGAGCTGACAAAGATTGCTAAAATGAGGCGATGTACTTTCCTTTAATAAAAAAATATTTCCCTTTAATATGGACACCTAAATAATGCGCATTTACTCTCGCCTTGAAAAGATCCATGTTATAAATTTCGGAAAATAAGTCTGCATGCAGGGAATTCCGATCCTTAGCCATTCGCCATATAAATCTTTATAATATATATAAAAAGCAAATCTTTAGAATATTCACAATATAGAGATACGCGTACGTCTAGTCCGATGATGGAAAAGGGAAGGCGGAATTATATCATGCAATTCCAACGCACACTCTCCGTGATATATCTTGTAGAGTATCGACAAGCTGCCAACTTCAAGGCGGTGTTCAAGGCTCTTCAGCTTCGCTTCTACTAAATCCAAGTCGCCTAAAAACCTCTTCACACGTTTTTTAATAGGATTCAGGGTAGTCAATTGGTACCTATTTAGCAGAACCATCCCAGAGGTCGCATCAGTGCGCCGTATACGACCGGATTTGTGCTTCGTACCAACAGCTAAAGCAACTGTTCCTGTGTGAAGTAACGCCTCACCTTAGAAAGGATGCTAAGATTCCGGCTGCGTTTTTGACCATGGTTTTATGTATATAATATACATTCCAATAGCTGGAGACGGTCGGCTATCGGTATGAATATCACGAAAAGTCGGAGTCAGGTCAAAGAGACTCCGTTTTGTGGAGAATAGATTTTAACATTAGACATGTCTGACATGCCTGAAAGGTATTCAGATTAAATAGTGATTTAATACTCAAAATGTCATGGGAAATATCACTAAGAATGTATTAGAATAAGTAAAGTAGAATATGTATACATAATTAACGAACTGCAACCCCGGTGGCTCTGTTCCGTGTGCGTTATGATAACAAAACGCCCAAAACGCAATGACACTCCAGTTAATACCCATTAACCTGCGCTTGAGGACACTGTAATGTTTGTTATGCACAAGTACGCATGAAGATTGTAGCATTCTTGGCAATACTATACCCTTAACCCTACGCAATACAATAAAACTGCGTTGTCACAAATTCTGCACCTAACAAGATAAACAACTAAATAACACTACAAAATACATTCTTTCGGAAATTACTACGCTAAAATCTTATGTCCAAAGAGATATAGAAAGTAGAATAAAGCTGAAGATCTTAGACTAAAACATTCTTTAAAAAAAAACAAAAAACCAAAGGAAATCAATAAATCAAACGAAAAAAGTTAACTAAGTACTGAATATAAGAAGCATCTACAAAAACAACTGTGAACTAAAAATACACTCTCTAAGCTATCCAAAAAAATTGTTTTGTACAAACTTGAAAAAAACTATAATCCCAGCGTCGTTTGTTTTTCATTTAACATTTTTTATTTTGACTTTAAGATTGATTTCGAATGCCTAATTGAGGCTATTAGCTAAGTAGTGTAAACCACATAATTTTTTTTAAACATTACATTACTTTGAATGATACTTACTAGCATGATACTTACGTACATAATTATTTTATTTTTCGATGCTATTTTTAAATATGAAGAATGTATTTTTTTTTTATACGTCAAAATAGTATATAATTCTTTTATATTTGGATTCTATACTCATGTGTATAACATATTTATTAATTTATTTATTTCAAAGAATAGCATTTAAAGGAATATTGTAGAAAAAATATTGAATGTGGGTTACACCACTTTTGCGCTGATAGCCTCAATTAAGAGCCACATTCTCTTTAAAGCGCTGTAATAAAAATTACCATTTCGCACTTTAAGTTGTTTATCTCTCACCTACAGATTTGTGTTTTGTAGTGTTTTCATCTTGCCTTTGTAAATCACTGGGATGTTGCCAAGGAGAAAGAATGTTCATTATTTTATAAAGAAGCTAAATGTTCCCAAGCCACATTTCACAAAGCCCTATACAATCAGATTTTACCACTTTTTATAATTTTTAGAGGTTATTTTTAGCGAATTCTGCCCAGTTCTAATTTGCACGTTAGACTCTTTCTCACACTAAAAAAAATATTGACAAGTGTAAAGAGAGCCTCGTGTGTTTGCGCATCCGACGTCGACGAAACAATTCCCCACAACCTGATCGATTGCCCCATTCACGCGATTGATCAATACACTATTGAACAAGAAATACAATCCAACATTGCGGCCGAAAATATTGGAAAAATAATGATGGGGAAGTACAGGAAAAGTTTCCTTGACTATTGTATATATGTAGCAACAAAAGTAATAATAAGAAACAAAACGGAAATTTCAATTATGCTGCAAAAATATATGTGTACATTATTAAGCAGCATAAAAGCGTATTACAGTTAGGAAATAAATTGTAGCAAACAGATCAAGGAAGACCTGTAACCTGTACGTAAAGCACTGTTTGAAACTAAATAATTGTATTTATACAACTTGGTTATATGTTTGATTGTAATTATAATTTAAGCGTAACCTTGTAAACCTTCTCTTGGACGTTATAACCAAGTAATAAAGTATAGAATAGATGTAGAAACTCGTGATATGAAACTCGGCAAACACGCAATGTGTCTGAGGAAACCCAATCACACTCGATTGAGGTACAAATAGAATGAATAAAGTACAAACTTACCATATCCGCTGACTAAGCGCTCCAACCACCATGTCGGAGGAAAGTGGTGCATATACAATAAAAAAAAATTCGCCGCATCGCCGAATATGCAGTCGCTACTGGTTGCTTGGTAACATCACGTCATAAATAACTACTTGGATTGGACCAGCACCAGGTGACACGAAACGCCACGTTAGGGCACGTTCCCATTATGTCGTAATGTTTTATTTATCGTTGGACGAAAGTCGCATCTTGTCTGTTCCCATTTCACGCCTATCTGTCGCATGTTTAGCTGTTCCCACTAGATCGTGACGACAATTGATTGGTTCACAGCAGCCGGCCTTGTCGTTCGCACGACAAATTCGTTTGAAGCTACGGTTATATAAGCTACAGTCAGACGACTGTCGTTCTAGCTCTTCCCACGACATTCTGTAGTAGTAACGTCAAAAAAGTCGTGAACGATAGTTATTCGTGTTGTTCTATGTGTGAACAACTCATTTATATATTATAAAAGCCACGACGCTTTAAACTGCACGACTATCTGTCGTAACGACATAATGGGAACGCGCCCTTAGCTATTGTAGTATCGACATTACAAGGTCATTGTTCATAATAAATCAGATTCCAACAAGAAATCGATTTCAAAGTCATTTTGCGTGTAGCGGACCCAGTTTCCAAGGGCACACGAAAAAAACGTATTCTTTAGGCTTAACAGATTCTTTCTTGCAAAAAGTGTGTACGTCTTCTTTATGAACGAAAAAAAAGCGATTGAGTTTCTAAATTTGAATTCAAAGGTTTATATTATTGGGTATTATTTATTAATCATAACTTTTCATAAAAAAAGACCTCAAAAGTTTGCGGAATTACATCTGTCTGCAAAGTCTTATTGAAATCGGTTAACGGAAAGCAGGTACATTCAAATAAATCGGATTCATCCCCTCATTTGTCCCCCTTAAATGTGGAACATTTTCTTCCAATTTAAATGAGGCCACTACTAAGGTACGCCCTTTCCACCAAAAAAAATCATCGCCTCACAAATGTCGGAGTATAACATACACACACACGTGGTGAACTTCAGGCACATGGAACTTGTCAAGTTATGTCTCAGGGTAACGGGTGCAGTTGGCAGTGCCTCTCAGATCTTTGCGATTTAAAGCTCCGAGTGGCACTGCAACTGCTATGGACAGGCATGTAGCTGACCATCAGGCGCACGAATTGTCCGTCCCGTCACTTAATATTATAAAAAAATAAAAACATACAAAAAAATACAGTCGAATTAAGAATACTCCTTTTCTTGAAGTCGGTTGAAAAATTGAGTAAAAGTAGTGGTATTATACAGTTATACAAACTCGAAAGTTAAACTTGAACTCTTTACTGTGTTGCACAATGTATCGTTGTGCACGCAAAGTCGTTCAGCTGAACCCAGAAACCCAACTATACAATAATAAAAACATTACTATTTGAAACAAACACAAGTTGAGAGTTCATCTGTTCACAAATGGACTTTATTAAATAGTTTTTATTATTATACAAATTGGTATAAATGAATGTCGTCAGCAATATGCTTTTACAATTTAGATTTAAATAAAGTAAATGACTGCGCATCCTTTATATTTGTGGGCAGTTTGTTTAAAATGTGCATTCCCTTAAAACTTAAGTATATTTAGAAACAATAACTGGTTAACGACTTTACTATCTCAATCAGCCGTGACCACGGGACCTGCAAAGATTAACTGTTCTTTGGATTTTGATTTTCTGTCAGTCTAGTCTTTTTTTGTGTTACTAAGTTACGGGAAGAACAAATTGAGATCAGGTTATTGGTGTGGTTGTTAAAATAAATCAAAATTATTTGTTTATGATATCTGCTACTATCAGTCAGTCTTTGTGGCACACGACGATAATAAATGCTACCCATAACAAAACATTCAATAAAATGTTAACCTAATTACCTTGCATTATAATAGCCTCACTCAACAGTTTGGTTTAGCAAAATTCGTTTGTTAACCGCTTTAGTTGCCCGTCATGTTGCAACATGTTGCGCAGCTAACACAGCCTGAAGGCTTACCGCGTGCGATGGAAGACATACCGGTGGCATTGACATTCTACATTTCCTGCTTGGTGTTGTGATTTAAATCAGTGTTTCTAAATATAATTATTCGTCAAACTGTGTCGCCGTTCAAACCGTTTTTGCGTAATTTTCAAGCTAGTTTTCTCTACCTAATTTCGCTGGCTTTTATATTATTTAAATATTGTAGAATATTACCATGAAGTATTACTTAATATTCGAGTGTAGTATCTAGAAATATAATTTAATCTTTCACCATAATATACTCGAATGCTTAAATAATAAAAATTGCCACGAAAAATAGGTAGAGAAAATTAACCTGGAAATTACCCTTCGTTGGAAATTATGGTATAAATTACAAGTTTGAGCGTGAGAGCTGTCTGACCCTAGTTCGGCGTTTAACCTTCCTATATCCGCGCCAAATAGTGTGGCACATAATATACCCACGCAAGGTGTGTCAGACCGAAACTTCAAGGGTCGTTTTAATATGTTGTTTAGTAAAATGTAATCGTAAAATTAAGTTTAAAATTAAAAGGTAATGTGTAAAATTGTACCAAACAAAGTTGTATACAAAATATTTTTTTAATTAGAGATAAGCAGTATTTTATTACAGCCATTGATAAGTTGGTAAGGAAGCCGTGGTAGCCTAATGGTTTGATCTACTGCCTCTCAAGCAGAAGGTCGTAGGTTCGATTCCGGGCTCACACCTCTGAGTTTCTCGGAATTTATGTGCGAAATTTAATTTGAAATTTATCATGAGCTTTTCGGTGAAGGGAAACATCGTGATGAAAATTGCTCGTCGAAGAAGGTTCACAATCCTCGGAAAACGTGTGAAGTCCCCAACCCGCATTGGGTCAGCGTGCCTATGGCCTAAAACCTCGTATGTAAGAAGACCCGTGCCCAGCAGTGGGACGTAGAAATGGGTTGATTATGATGACTGATGGTAAGTTACAAGATTCCTAAGAACCACAATAACTTGAACAAAAAGATACTTTTTATAATATCAAAATAAAAGAGACTCAGAAATGTCAAAGTTTAAATTATAAAATTTTAAAAACTATAAACTAATAAATAGCGTGTTGCATACATGTAGTGTCATCGATGGAGCATTTTTATTCGACTTAAGTTGACTATCTTTGGCTAGGTAGCAGACTAAAAACTTCTCCTCTCTTTCAGAACTATCTACTGTTCTGTGTCATTTCTTCTCGCTGCACTTCTATGTGATCTTGAAAGTCACTGTTGTTTTCGCCCTCTGGAATCAAAGTCATCTTCTTCCAAAAACATTCTCATGCATGAGATTATAAATTATAACCTAAAATAATTTACAAATCTAATACATAATGTAAACTCAATGATAATTAAAAATAATACATAACTATAGGAATTAATAAAAATTTATTATCTAAAACTGTGACACCTATATACCACCTAAGGAACCAATCGGTGTCGTGTACGGGTACATGTGTTGTATGCACGAATACTCATGTTACGCTGAAATTAAATTAGCCACGAACCACGCAGCTAGCAGTGAGGCCAAAGCTCTAACGTTTTCCGTTTCAGAAAAGACACGCATGCATGGGTATATGAAAGGTAATGTCGCAGATTCTCTCCTACAGCACTCCCTTCTGGCGGAAGTATCCAATAGAGTCATTAGCTGAAGTGTGATCACCTGGGCGCCCTCAAGCCCGCTACCTAAATTTGTAACGGGTTAACAGCCTTCGAGTCGCGGTTTTGTCCAATGGGACAGTCAATACCATCACCGGCCAACAGCAAACTATTCTTTTAAATATACTTGCCTGAATCAAAATCAAAATTGCAATTCCAACTTTATAACAGATTAGAAAAATACGGACAAGTCTCGTAACAGGACGGAACAATAACAGCCAGTCGCAAAAACAATTCTCACCCGGATATCGTTTACTGCGATCGCCTTGAAATTAGTATGTCCTTTCAAAAAGTTTCAAATGGGACTTCTTACGCCGCATTTACACTTTCTCACGAATTGTGAGGCGAACCTGGTGGCAAATTTATGACCGGAATACTCGTCATTCTCCTCGCGTGTTGCCTCGCCATTCCTGCTCGCCCCTGACACTTGAATACGGAGCGGTTTTTTGGGAGCGAGTCAAATGGAACAGTAATGCCGAGCTGACGAAGCAAGTTTAGTGCCTCGTAACTAGACGTGGAAGGCGCAGAAGCGAGTGAACGTGAAATCATGTCGGCATGAGATAAACGAATGTAACGTCGAGTGGCGAATAATATTGTGTAAATGCGACATTAAGAATTTAGTTTTACTGGATAAACCTGATTTCGCAAGATCCGATCTTTGCGATTTAAAGCTCTGAGTTGCACTACTATTATGGGTAGGAGTGTCGCTTACTACGATGCATGCGATTTGTTCGTCCCGTAATTTAGTATCATTACAAAAAAAACACTTTGTTTTATCCACTACCTAACGTCGTTTACAACATATAAAACACTAATCTCAAAAAATATGACTTTATTGTGTAACATAACTTGTAGAATATGTTTGATAAAACAAAATATATTTTAACAATCACACCAATAACCTAATCTCAAACTAGCCACGACTTGTTTATTCCATCAGTTAGTCAACGTAAACGATAAATACACCGTGGATCTCTAGGAGGCGTGACGGGCTAAGTCAAAACCTAGGGTCTGTCGATTTTAGACATGAGTTTACAATGCCGTTTTTAAATTCTATTTGCCACAAAATTGGTACAGTTGAGCTGCTAGAATATACAAATATCGTCATCGAAAATACTTAGTTTTAAAAAGTCATCTATACATAGTATGGCAAATGGTTTGTGTGTAGACCGACTTCCAGTCCCACCTGATTCTTAAGATAAACGAAACAGTTTTAGCTAAAGGAGTTTCCGAGAACAATATTCTACCTCATCAACGTTCTTCCACGAAGTATACGTTTAGTAAGGAAAGTATGCATAAAATTAAAGTTTCACGTGGTTGCTCCACACTCCATACTTGCTATGCAAGCGTGTCGAGCGGTATGCGAGGTACTTTAGAATGTGAATTTTCTAATTTCAAGATGGTATGATAATGTTTGCATTGTGTAAGGTTTTCTTCTAAAAATGTTGGATGAGATTTCCAGAAACCAGAAATCATAATGTATTAATAATATGTCAGAAACTAGACATTTATCATATGAACTGGTAAAATAAAGAAGTTACATGCAATGTGATTCACAATTTTTACCCAATTTTGGCCTGTAATATCTTAAAATTACAATATTATAAATCCAATTCAAATATCAAACACAATTTTAAAATATTTGATATTCTTTTAAAATGTATTATAACTACAGACAATAATTGTCTATTAACTATTTCTATAAGTAAACTCAACCATTCAAATGTTGAATATAATCGTAACTTTTTTATAAAAGAAAAGAACCGACCTCAAGAGTTCGTGTAATTACATCTATTTGCCAAGTTTACTGAAATCGGTTACCGGAAAGTGCGCGAAACCGAATTAATCTCCTAGTTTTCCACCCTGAGAGGTAATTCTTCATATTTAAGTGAGACCAATACTGAGGTAGGTACTCTTTTCAACAAAAAAAGAATCATCAAAATCGGTTCAAATGCCGCAATTATCGCGTAACATATAAAAAAATGTCAAATAAAAAAAACAAAACTGTGTATGCTTACAAATAAATATATCTCTATCTCTGTCTCTCAAACGCAATTTTAGATGCGAAAAATAATTAAATTTCCAATGTTTAACAATCATGAAAACCATAGAACTCGATAGGATTAGGATTCTAATAAATTAATCTAAGATAAACTTTGTTCAATTGTTGCTTTTTTTCTGATCCCAAGTTACTTGACGAACAAGTCGTGCGCCTTGTCGTAAGCGACACGCCAATCGATAGCAGTTGCAGTATCATTCAGAACTTTAAATCGCAAAGATCTGAGAGGCACTACCACTGCACTGTCCCAAATGCCTGTAATTTTACCAGCACCTTTACCCTTCGAAACTGGAACGAAGTAGTACTCACATTACTGCTGGGCGACTTAAATAGGTAAACTGGCAGTACGTCTCTGGACAAATTCTTTACTCTCTACAGCTACTAAAATGCTTTAATGTTGTACGTCTGAAAATACATTTGAAGAACAAAAAAGCAATTCCAGCTTCTCTGTATATCTTTAACACCATAAAACTAAAACAATGAGACCCAGTCCTAAAGCGAAAAAGTTTTACAATCGTACTATTCTTGGCCGTGTTACTCTCAAGTAGTTTGTCCTGTAATTTATGGAGAACTTTAATAGTATCGCAGAACGTTTTAAACACGACCTGATTTACTAGACAGTTAGTGGCAACATAGTTTAAAATATGGTGAAATCGATTTCGGTAATATAGGAAGCCAACAGGTTATTGCACTGAAACTATAATATTATTTGTATTAGATCAGAAGGTCCCAATGTTAAGTGGTTTGGTTTCGTTTACAGTACATAGGTATGTCAAATTAAATCGAATTGGAACCTTATGCTGTAGCCCAGCCTTAGCGAAATTAGAATGCAGAGGTGTCCAAAGGTGGCAAACTAGGGGATGAATCCGGTTTCGCGTACTTTCCGGTAACCGATTTCAATAAAACTTGGCAAATATATGTAATTCCATGAACTTTTAAAGTCTTTTTTTTTATAAAAAAAGCTACAATCTAATTTAAAATAATTTAGCCAAAAACGAAAATGCAGTGGCATCAGCTCATCCATTTGGAAGTCACGATACCACAAGCAGACACAAAGATACACAGACAAAAGCTTCAAACTTATCACACCTCTCTTTTTAATTGACAGTTAAATAATGTATAAAAATATCGTCCACAAACGTGTTCGCGTACACATGGCATCGTACAGTAATTACAACTAATAAGCACTAGCCCGTTACACCAAGTACCAAGTAGTACAACTAATAAGAGTCTATACTACCTCAAATGGCTTTGGTTAATTCCGCATAACGGTGAAAATGTTAAATCAATCACTTTGCAAAAAATATATAGTAAATAGGAAATGAAACTATTTTTCCGGGTTTAAATCGCGTATATTTGTTTTTTCAAACAAACCGACGTTTCGGGCCCTTTACAGGTCCCGTGGTCACGGTTGACTGAGGTGGTACAGTCTTCAACCAATTATGTCTAATATTGATGCAAACCACCCTATTTTTTCACTATAGTTACAATAGTTATTAATTAAATACCTTATATTTAATTTTACAAAGAAAACATTCCTATTTAGGCTATATTAAGTTTTACAAATTATTTTATTGAATGAATTTTTATTAAGTTCAATTTATTATTAATTATTAATAGAAATTAGAATAAACTAAAACATATTAATTAGTACTGAAATTATGTCTGTTTGGGATTTTTCATTAGAGGAAATACTGGATCCCAAACTGGTGGTACGGAGAAACCATCTTCCCTGTTGAAATTAGGATGTTTTTTTAATTTCAATGGCCTCTCGCAGCATCCTGGGCAGATAACGGACTTCTTTTGCAAGGACCTGGGGTTTGTCAAACTTCATTGAATGTGTAGGTTTATCCATGACATGCTCACAGACTGCAGACTTGTTTACGCGACGGTGTTTGACATCAGCTATATGTTCTTTGACGCGGGTACAAATACTTCGCTTTGTTTGTCCAATATATGAGAGACCGCACTCACAGTCAAGCTAGTAAACTCCTGCATCCTGTAAGGGGATGTTACATTTCACGGGTCTCAGGAACTGAGAAATCTTCCTCAGGGGCTTGAAATAGGTCTTGATAGATGCGCGCCTGAGGATTCTCCGATCTTGTCTGTAACACCTCTCACGTAAGGTAAGGTAAGGTAAGTAAGGTGGTAAGGTAAGGTAATTTAAATCCGGAAAAATAGTTTCATTTCCTATGTGTAACAATCGCGAAAACCTAAGAACTCGATAAATATATATAAAAAAATTGAGGATGTTCAGTATATATCCTCAATTTACTATATGGTGTGAAAAAACGATTTCTAAAAATTTACTATAGATAAAAAAACACAAACTTATCTCGAAATTTTACAAGAAAACCGCTGCATTCAATAGGTACTTTACACATGTACCAAAGATTTTTTTTAAACAATTAAACTGAACAGAACACGTAATATACGTATATATATATATATATACATTTTTCAAATAGCTTTAATTTCGCTCTTAAACGTAAATTCTGAACTAATGCCAGTGTCTCGACCCAAGCAAAATGCACCGAATTAAAGTAGTATGGGAAAAGTTTTAATTCGAGCTGAAGTAGTATAGACTCTTAAACCGTTGTCATATATGCTGTAATGTGCCTCAGTTTACTACGAGTAGCACTCTAGTGAGCTATGTATATTGTGTAGTGGCTCACACGTTATAAACATTACAATAAACTCTAAGACACACAAAAATAAGACCATTTTCCAATTCTCTTGAGGCGCAGTGTTGTTGTTGTGCTGGGGCATTAAACGGCCTTTAAATATTGGTATGGCAAATATTCGTAAGGGCACTGTGAATGCCATTCGATTGTTGTAGTGGACCAAGTAACGAAAAGACGAGTAGCGTACAGATTTTGTGTGGTTAGAGTGTTGTACTGATAAATTTTGCTGGTTGATTAGTTACTTATTACACAGGTTATAACTGCATTGGGCGAATAAAAAGCAATAATTCGGGGAAGAATAAGCTTAAAACAAACTTTATTAAAAATGTGTTTTACTTGTGCTCTTTCGATCTGTTCGATCTACCCAAAGTTCGCCTTGTCAAAAAAAATCACTAATTTTACATAAATATATTTTTTCTACTCCTGCATTTTAATTTATTAATTACAATTTCATAAACCAAATCATAAAGACGCTCTTTTTAGTTCTGAATCAAAAGTCTATTGTCTATGGTACTCGCTACTGAACTTAAACATTTAAAAATAGAACGTCGTATCTTTGCTAATGAAAATATTAAATATGACCCTACTTAAACGCTCTACTGCCTCCTGATTATTTAAATCGGCCTAAAGGTCTTGCAATGGTGTCATAAACCTTTATAAAAAAATGATTGGTTAAATATAAGCGATACTCGGCCACTTCTATTCTATTTCTTTAGTGTTTTGTGTTGTAGCGTTTGTTTCTAAATATATCAAGAGGCTGTATCACGGATTGTTAACAAATTATTCATTAAATATTAGTTACGTTTCATTATTTTATTTACTCGTAGAAAAAGTATTATATCCAAAAATTACATAAACAATTGTTTCTTTAACATTGTCTTTGTAAATTCTGAGTTTTGGCTTTTACGTTCTTTCTTTCCGAAAGTATAACATTTACAGTTTACAGCAACGTTAACTTTATTGTTTGAACTTTGAACTTTATTATAATAAATGACATAGAGTTGAAATTCAACACACATGTCAAAAGTAATCCCTAGATCAAGCATGTTTTGCTAATTGCAGAAAATCAGATTTTTTAATGCTACAAAATTGTACGTTTTTAAGGTTTCAAAGTTAATGGATTTTTTGGGCAATTTCATTTTCAAATTCAAATTATAAAATTCACCAAAAAATCTTACTGTTAAAAAAAATAATAAAAAAACCATACTTTCAGTAATAGGCAAGCACGTGCTTGCACTCTGGATACTTCTGATGTGTGTATTAAGTTTAAGGGGGACGTACCGAGTTTAAACGGTGTGTGAAAAAAAAAACAATTCGTAAGCGGTGTGAAAGGTGGTACCGATCTAATTCATTGATTAATTCTATATCTAAACACTTTTTTTCTACTTTCCCGTCGTGAGTCTATCGTCCACCGAAGGTTGGCATAAAAGTAAAACTCATATTTCGTAGTCCTCCTTTAAATTAAGATATAAAGTTTGTTGTTAAAAATTTGTCCTTATAATTAACCCTTTCCATTGGCATCACAAAAATATAGCAGGATTGATTTTATTTCCACTTGTACCGTTCGATACCCAGATAAAGCAAGCAAATTGTCAGTCTTTGAATTCTGTATTAGGTACTTACTTTCGAAAATAAAATAATATCTATATGTATGTAGCAAAACGTCCCATCTACAATATTTAATATTAGGGACGAAGGAGGGTGAATAATACAGATATTATGATTATGAAGACAAATATCAAACACTTAGAAAAATTTCGGAAAGCGACGTCTGCAACAGTTGTGTTAATTGTAAAGTTATCGCCTGCGGTGAGAAGGTTACTCAAAAATCTTTCACTAGATGTCACTAGCGGCGACGAATGCCGAAAAGTGAGTACAAAGATCTATAACAAAATCACACAGGAGAATTCCGACGACTCAGTAACTGGACCCGTGTCTCAGATGGTTAGAGCAATGCTACGGTGCAGCATGGACGTGGGATCGAGTCTAATGAATTTTTTTCTGTGTGTTCGATCTTTGCATTCATAATCAGAACAAAACTAGTGGAGTTATTTCACAAAAAAAAGTCAATAAATAATACAGATATTATTCACACTAAATATCCTTTGTGTTTCATCGAAATTCCGTTATTATCTGATCTGATCTGATTTTAAAAATCGACCTAGTTGTTTTCGAAGTCGATAATTCTACATACAGGTATGTAATTGAGCACTTTCTTTCAAGGCGTCCTGGGTGTCAGGGGGTCGTATTCTAGAACTCTACTCAATGCTCAAGTCAGGATTTGAGTATGGTTTAAAGCACTCGAAATCATACTTAAGTCCCTGCCATTAGGGTCGTATTTCCAGTGCTTGTGTTGCCAGTGCAATCCTGACTTGAGCATTAGAGAGAGTCCTAGAATACGACCATTAGTATACCAAAAGTCAAGCGTTGTGTGGCCACCGGTGGTACACTAGGCCTGATAGACCAGCTGTCCGTTTTCCACCGGTAGTACACGCCGGTCTGAACGTGTTAATTTCAATCCCGAACTAAAAATCAAATAATGTGTGAAAATCGTGAAAGTTTAAATCAAAGTAATTACAAAAGTGTTTGATAAATAAAAGTTATCATCACCAACAGTGTTCATAAACAGGAATTCCAGTTTTGTAAATTAAATTTATCGCACTAAAATTGTAGAATTAAACTCGACCCTCGCCGCCGAAATGAATGCAAACTAGTTCGTAAGCAATTAATTTTGATAGTAAAGACCTAATCAAACTTTGCCGCTGCGAGATGAGTTGTTTTTTATTCAAATGTACTGCTACAGCAGTGGCGCAGATCGTTTTACTAACTAATTTTATGAAATTGTAAAACTGCACGTTATAACAAGTGGATTGGTATTATTTTACTTATACTTAACGTGACCATACGTCCCGCTTTGAGGCTTCGTGACCCGCTGTCCCCAAAATACTTAAAAGTGTCCCGATTTCACAAAACAGAACACACGTGACAATAATATTTAAATCCGTTTTAGCTTTAGTACTATCGCCGACACATCTGCCAAGAGGCTCGTGTTTTGCTGCCGTCTATCTAATTTTTATGATAATAAGGAATGGAACGTACAAAGTTTGCGCCTTATATTAAGCGACACCTCTGACCTTAGCAGTTACAGTGCCAGATGAGCTGTAAATTCTAGTCCCTTGTGCCAGTAATTTCTCCAGCACCCTTACCCATCCATGACAGAACGCAGTAATGATCACATTACTGATTGGCGGCAGAAATAGGTAAGGTGGCAGTACTTCCCTGGACAAAAGCTTTCACAAGGAGCTCTGCTGCTGCGTTATAAGTATACAGATAGGTAAAACAGTAAAAGAAAAATGTCGTGACCGTGTACCACCCAGTGATCGTACTGATGACACCAACAAATTTAGGCATAAAGATAAGTGTAACCATAAGAAAGTTTTGATGCCTCCTACCTCCTAAATAAACATTTTATTAATAAATTTTGAATTAAATTATTCTCGCGAAGTTATTTACCTCCTTTAATAATTATTATTTTTTGTCACATCCTGTGGAGTGAAACCTTATAAATTTATTAAAAGGAATAAAAAATAATTTACTGGAACATTTCAGTAATGATAAAAAAAATGTTGCAGGTACTTCTTCTAGAAGCAGGACCAGAGGAACCAGACGTGACGATGGTGCCAGCATTAGCTCCAACACTGGGTCGTTCTAATATCGATTGGAACTACAGGACTCAACCCGAGGAAATGACTTGCAGAGCGCAGAGGGGACAAACGTGTGCATGGATAAGGTATGGTAGACAATTGCTTAAACCTTACAGATATGCTTAAAATAGATCTCAATAATGAGAATAGGAAAATAGATACTTGAAAGCATCCGAACATTGAAGACTTCATATGATTTGGTTAGCAATCAGAAGGTCAGTCCTGTGAAGGCGTTATTTTGAATACTAAGTAATCAATTCAATTTGGTAAAAAATATAGTCTAGAAACCAACATCTAGTCGGTGCTTTTATACAATAAAGCAGTAGTTTCCAAGTAGCAAAACAAGCACACATCTTCTTAAGTATATAAAAGATTTAGCCGTAAAATGGGTGCTTTACTCACGGTAGAGTTTCGCTTGCTCTGCTCGTCGCTGTATGCTTAGTACCACATAATACAATTGTATAATACTGCGTTATTGTATATAGACAGCGTATTGTCGTGGTTTACCAAGTTCACAATCATTTGATTAGTAGATATTTGAAACTCGCAATTCTCGGCCAAAATTGCCAACTTTCTAGTAGTTTTTTCTAAATACAAAATATGGATTTGGAAATATTTTAACGCCAGAGACGATTTCAATTCGTTGCATTACAAAATTAATAAAGTTTTCAAACGGGTGCTATATCACTGACTCACTCAAATTGTGGCTGATAAAAACAGCAATAAAACCGACATATAGAAGATCATCCTCAACTCCAAATTGTTATCTCAATAAGAGAAAAACGATGATGATATTTATGAATAGTCTAGTGAGTGGAATCTTGTGCTTAGTATTTACAATAGCAATAATAAAAACTAAATATCAAGCGGATTTTCGTGTAAAGTGGATGTGGTGCACCGGAAAAAAATAAAATATGGTAACGCCAAAAGAAGTTTAGATGATGGTAGTCTTCGATAACGAAAGGTCGTAAATATGTCTGACTTTATGTCAACTTATGACAATAAAGCGTGTAACTGCTTCATTATATACTCGTTGAACTGCTCTGAAATAGCGGGAAAATATAAATTATACTTGAGCATAAAACCTGTAACTAGCGATAATTGTTCAAATATTGGTTGGAATAAAAAAAATATACGTTCGCGTAATTAAAAATGTTTAGAAATAACTTAAAACTGAAACAGGAAAGGTGAGTATATTAGTCTAATTGAATTCAACTATAATTTCAATTGTATAGAAATTCTTATTACGCGTTTTTTGACATACAAGTGAAATAAAACTGAAATTACTTACGAATCGCGCCAACAACATAATTAATAGTGTGTTATTAAGTATTAGTTACATGAACAGCAGGACAATACGTTTGTACTATTTTAGTTGGAGCTGTCATGCTGTCATGGCATCTGTCCCAGTAGCATCTCCAAAAAATTCGAGTTTTACAAAGGGGAGTTCAGACGTTTACATCTTATTGCATGCCTGAGAATGCTTTGTTATTATACCTTTATAATACCTTTTGCTACCTAATCTTTCAACGTATCCAATAACTAATAGCTTATTAAAATGAACATCTCTGTCTGACCATGGCATATCTGTTTAGCTATTTATGTATATAAATATAATTTACATTTAGATGTTTCTAACTCTTATCCCATGACAAACATTTAGTAAATTACATTGGAGATATCAAATTACTATTGTTAACAATGAATTGTATGTAGTTATTAATGGTAAGAAAAACTGATCAGAATTTAATTTCAGTGGACGCACAATGGGCGGTGGGAGTGCAATAAACTACATGGTTTACTTGAGAGGAAACAAAAAAGATTACGATAACTGGGCGGAATTGGGAAACTATGGTTGGAGTTACGCAGATGTACTTATATTTTAGAAACCTTTAAATCCCTAACAAATATATTTTTACTTAATATTATAATCATAACTAACCGAGTTGTTGATCATGTGTGTAACAAAGATATACGAGTATTTTTTACACTTACGCTAATGTTTGTGTTTCCGTTTTTTTATGCATAAAATGAAATTTAAACACTTACCTTACGGTTCACTTTTGCATAAGAAAAAAGCTTTACGTGCTTTTTGCTTACAATACTCATAATTACATACATTATCACATCTGCCTCTTAGTGATACTTTTCTATTAGAACAATTTCTCACATACCTCTTTTGGGGCTTCCATTTGCATTGATTCATTTACATATATGTAGTTTCTGAACTTTATTTAAAAAATAGTTTTGTCAGCTTTTTATGTCATTTATATTGATTAAAAAAAGCTAAATGCCAATGTTGCCTTTTAGATCCTTCCTTATTTCAAAAAATCCGAAAGCAACCAAGAGATTGATGGAAAAAACCATTATTACCACGGCACTGAAGGTCCTTTGAACATTGAAAGATTTCCGTATGCTGATAAAAACGTAATAGCTATCCTTAAAGCATTTCATGAAACTGGATTACCTATAACTGACCTGAACGGCGCTAATCAGATCGGTACGATGGTTACGCAAACTACTTCTAAGGACGGCAAAAGAATGTCTAGTAACGCAGCTTTTATACGGCCTATAAGAAAGATAAGATCAAATTTGGTTATTAGAACACATGCTCAAGTAACAAAAATACTCATGAATCCTTACACAAATGTTGCTCATGGAGTTAAATATAAACAAGAAGGTGTGTGGCGTAAAGTTTATGCGAAAAAAGAAGTTATATTAAGTGCTGGTGCATTGAACTCTCCAAGAATACTAATGTTATCTGGTATAGGACCGAGAAAAGATTTAGAAGCTTTAAATATACCCGTCATTAAAAATTTAAAAGTAGGATATAATCTACAAAATCATGTGACTGCAGATGCAATGTTAATGGGATTGACTAATATAACTTCTACTTTGTTAAGTGGTAACAAAATTATTAAAGAAATTGAACAATTTTATAACAATGAAAGATATGGACCACTATCTTCCACAGGACCAGTTCACATTACAGCGTTTATAAGAACAAAGTACGCGCCTAAAGATGAAACAGTACCTGACATACAATTTCACTTCGATGGACGTAATCTTAAAGAGTTTTACTCAGATCCAACGACGTACTTGGCGACTGGTATATTTCCTTTTTCATACTACGACAGTATAAATGTAAGACCAATACTTTTAGTACCAAAAAGTAAAGGGCTTTTAACATTGAATAAAACAGATCCTGTGTTTGGACAACCTCTGATATATTCAAGATTTTTCACTGCGGAAGAAGACCTAAATGCACTAGTCGATGCTTTTAAATTTATTACTACATTGGAATATACCAAAGCTTTTAAGGATTATGGTATAGAGTTTATAAAAATACCTGTAGAAGCATGTTCTCATTTAGAATGGGGTACTAGTCAATATTTTGTTTGTCTACTTACCAGATATACAGCGACAATTTTTCATCCTTCTGGAACTTGTAAGATGGGACCTTCTTGGGATGAAAATGCGGTTGTTGATCCTAGATTGAACGTGTATGGTATAAAAAAATTAAGAGTAGCTGATAATTCTATATTACCTGTTTTAGTAAGAGCTAACACTAATGCTGTAGCTATTATGATTGGAGAAAAAATTTCTGATATGATCAAGGAAGACTGGGATATTTAGATAAAAAAGTAACTAATACGTATTATGTGTGATAAATCTGTAATAGCTAAAGAAAAATATATGCTTTGATTTGACTACATTTCTTTTATGTTTGCTCAAAATAATCTTGTTATGAACTTTGAGGTAACTAAGTCTTCAGTCTCACTTTATTAAGTAATAGTAGATAATGTTAATGTAAGATCTTTTATGTAAATTCAATTTTAAAAACAATAGTATTTTTTTAATATGAAAATTAATGGTTTTTTTACCTTTTCCCATGTCTCACACTACACAAAGAACAGATTTCAGAGATCCTCAACATTACATTACAACATCAAATACAAACAACACTATGGCACATCAAATTCAAACAACACTATGGTAAGTCAACTACATACATATTTTACGATAGTATCGTCGTTACTAACATCATATTTGTTTTGTATGCTCTAATTAAGTATAATACACAGTAATATAAGAAACGTAGTTAGTTTAGTTAGGTAGGAATACTGCACAATGTACGTAATTTTAACATACCCACAAATATCACAAAGAACATTTTTACACTAGCAGCGTTATGCTGGCTTCCTATGGCCCGTTTTTTCACGGGCCGCCTCGTGCGAGCTCGCTCCAACGCGCCGTGCGAAGAGTGCCACCCGTGCCGGTGCGAACTCACATGTATGGGCCTGTGGTGCGAGCTCGCCCGTATAATTGGCCTCGTGATCGTGATATGACGGGCCATGGTAAGTCAACTTTATAATAATAACGTTACAAACGGAGATAAATGTCATATTAGTACATTGTATCACAAGTTGGCATTTGCGAACGGAGGGCCAGATTTAAAGCAGAAACTTATTATTAATAAAATTATATTATTAATAAAATGATAAAATTATTATTATTAACATTTAAAGCATACGCTTTAAGACTTTTCGCTTGAAATTGACGAAGAAAAGAAAAATCATTTAAATTTATGTATGCCGTTATGAGTACGCATCTTATAAGAATGGTAAGTTATATAAATCTGACTTGTTTTCAATAAATAAAGTTAAAAGACTAACTACATTAAGTCCGCCATATTTTGTACTATTTTGTGTGCCATAAAGTTTAAATAACAAAAAAAAATAAAGATTGCTTTTTGGTGTAACGGCGCGAATTTGGTGCTAGACGGTGGAGGTTCCCAAGCCCGCTGTTATTCCGCGGTCCGACTTAAGAGTGGAATAAAAAAAATCATTACCCTAAAGTTGTATCACAGGTTGTATGATAAAAATACCGCCTAGTTTTAATGCACGTTATACTACTACCTACGAGCAAGTGTGATGAAAAATCGTTTTAATAGGTTGTTGACGAAAGTTGTAATCTCAGTTGTAATATAGAAAACCGAATCGCTGTGATTTTGGTGATTCTATAGATATTGTATTTGGTGGGTGGTCGGACAAAATATAAAATGTAATGTTTTTGGTCGCGGATAACTATATAAGCCCACCTACATTGATTAAAGGTAAGTGGGTCTTCGCATTCGACTCCTCGTCGTTTGAGATGGTGGATGCCGTCACAACGGCCCTCTGCACTTTTATGCACTATTGTTTGGAGCTCCAAAACACACTGTCAGCAATACACAAACACCATGCAGACATAAACAGTCAAGAATAAAAATTACAAGCTTATTTCTTTTGTCGCGAAAATGCACGTAGAGAAAGCACTCAGCCAAACATGATAGTCGAGACAGTTCTGGCGAGCGGCTTCTCAAACGAATATTAGAAAAATGCAGGTAAAATTATATAAAATTATACGAGGAAAAAGGAAACACTGCCCGCCGTGTGCAGTTGTGCAGAGCCGAATGCCTTTAAATGAATGACTAGTATGAGCGCTTGTGCCGACGGACGTCGGTACACTCAGCGGTAGGCACCTATCGCGTAAACTTAGCAAGTGATGGAGCCCTGACTTAGTTTAGTTCATTCAGCTCGTGACCAGAGCTTTGAAGCCTGTCAATCACGTTTATAATATTATTATAATGCAACGTGGAAGTGTAAAATGTCACATATACTAGCTGTGTTGTATCTTTCACCGCACATAATATTGCACACAATAATGTTACACAATGTAGTTAATTGTAATTCAGAACACAAACGGTTGACAAAGTTGCGAATTGTCTCTCATTTAAAAAATTTTTGTTTGTAGATTGTATTGTATAATTTTTGTGTTGTGAATTTGCTACATAAACATGAAATCTCTTAACTATTATCTGTTATATACCTATACATAACAACTTACGTAGAAAACTGTACTGCCTCAAAATGAAATTACATATAAAAATTTGTTTTAAAAAACTTATACGGGGTTATAAGTAAAATACTAACAACCTTGCAGGGCTGTATTACTAACGTCGTAACGAACAACTTTTGTTTCATGTGATAATAATTCATTAAATATTACTTTCGTACAAAAATTGAAATATTTAAATAGATTACACGAAACCGTGATAACTCTGTGCGGTATGCAAAACGAAGAAGCAGGTATGGGGGTCGTCGGTGAGGAGGCTCGCATATTTGAACTTACAACCTTACTACCAAATATATGTAAACCTTAAAAGTATCAGATAGTAGGCTCAATATAATAAACTGGAAATAGGCAGATAAGAATAAAACAAGTAAACATATTCACTTTTCAATAACTCTATTCAGTCAACACTCACTTCCTTTACAATCCTTTTTCCTCCGCTCCTGATAGACCGAGTTCTCTTCAATTCACCTCTTCAATCTCACCTTCCCGCAAAAAATTCGTTACCATCACTAACATTTTGTTCCGTCTGACTTTTCGTACGCTGGTGGTGCCCCTATGAACTCGGTCTAACCTTCGCTTTACAAACTTTACTGTATTTTTAATGAATACATTCAATTACATAGCATAGTCATTGATCTATTATAATTAAACAACATTACATTTTTGTTTACTGCGTATAGATTGGTTTAGAATTAGGGTGCACTAATATACTATAAACGTGGATAGGTAAATTCATACAGAAGATGATTAGAAACGCAGTTAGAGCGGAATAAAATGAACAATTATGTTTAAATAGAGATTAGTTGTTAAATTTAATTGAAAGGAATTATTTATTAATTATTAAGATTTAGCTTTATAATGTTACCAAGTACTAAGTTTGCGAAACAAGCGCTTTTACAAATGTATTTGCAAAGATCGGGGGCAGGCTGAGAACCAGTGCTAGTGCAGAGCGACTTCTGCCGCTCAGTAAATGCTGAGACTGTCCCCCAGAAACAAATCATTTAATAATCTAATCTAATCTCTTAAGCTTAGTTTTGTCATGTAATTAATGTGTGTGGACATAAATGGTTTAAAATGGTTAAATGGTTAAATATAAATTGAAATACGTAACTGTTGATGACAAAAAAGTTTTATTGTTTATAATGTTAGTAATATAGTGTTGTTAGATTATTACTAGTTTAAAAATGACACTGGGGGTCTACTGCTATTATTATATTCTACATCTGTACGAAACATTTGCTGTCAAATAAGTAATAAAAAGACTATGTCAAGTATGAAGCTTCATTCGCATCATGCATCTTTTAATTTCGAGTATTACTTATTTGACAGTAATTGTTTCGGATAGTTGTCGGATGGAGAAGAGGAGTAGGTCCCCTGTATATCTACGTGGTTCTAGACTACAAAAGATAAAGCCCGTTATAGCCCGAAGTAGTAATCGTGAAAAGCTAAGAACTCATAACGTTTGTTAATTAACGCACTGTATAATGACTAATAGTTTTAGTGTAGAAGCGCTGCTGGTGCTGGCGTTCTGTAGGATAATAGTAATGTAGCCTGGAGAGTAGTAGTAGTAGTAGCCTCCGCAGCCTCCATTCATCTTACTTAGTAAGTTTAAAGTTCAAAGTTCAAAAGGGTAAAGGGTAATTGACAATAAATCTAGTTTTAAAAGTATTTATTCCGCTTTTGACAATATTTATGATCTTAAAATATGTATTGTACCACAGATTTTTAGTAAAATGGTAAACGGTTCAAAAAAAAAACAAAAAGATGTGTTCTCTACCGCGATCGGGCAGGGAGTGACGATGGAACGAAAGAAAATGATAATGTAAGGCAAAGAATGAAACAATTCAAAATTTGAATTTAAATACGAGTATGAGAATAAAATAAGAAATTTAAATAAAAAGGTGGGATGACGATGCAAGGAGGTCACACCGTCACGCACTTTAAAGCAGCTTTAGCTATTTGAATTGAAATATATCTTTTTAAACTAGCGCGAGTGGACGGCTTTAGCGCCATTTTGCGGAAGCGGGTAGCGTCTCTAATGCGTAGAGTGAGGGGCAGCGCCAATGGCCTTTTTCGTACAGTAGCCGATAGGAACGATGGGCCCATATTATATCAATGGGTACGAGTACACGTTAATGTTTAGAGGATTTATATTAACATAGTTTGTAAGTCATTTGTGACTAACACTATATGGATATTTTGTTCGAAATAAAGATTTGAATTTGGATTATACTAAAATTGTGATAAAAACTTCTCAGAGGCAGAACAATGGGAGGATCGAGTGCTCTAAACTACATGGTGTACATGAGAGGCAACAGAAGAGACTACGATGAATGGGCTGACTTGGGTAACCATGGGTGGAATTACCATGAGGTGAGTTAACAACACAACACACTATTTGTGAAACAAGGCCATATCTGCAAAATGAGAACTGGACGATGCTACTGGGCGATTTTTCACAATTTTTAAATTGATGCAATCTTATTTAAAAATTGTGAAAGAGTTCGTCCAGGTACCGTGGTAGCGTACCGTTTAGGTTCTCGGGTTTCTCTCAGAGAAAAGTTTAAAGAGACTGGTATCATGATTGTGGCATCACAGTACATATACTCAAATATTTTGCATGCCCGTAAAACATACATAATTTCATTAAGAAAGAAGATATCCATAATAACCAGAAGTGTCAGAATTTACAATAGATTATCAAATGACATTAAACACTTGCCCATTACATTATTTAAGACTAAATTATATGAATTGTTAAAGAATAAAGTATATTACAGTATAAGGGAATTTCTACAATAAATTTTATGTAAAAGAATTTAAATTAATTATATAGAACTTAATGTAAATGTAACCATGTGACGACCTATTTTTCATTTATTTTGCATGCCTAAATTATCTTCGGGCGAAACATGCTTGTACTTATATGTATATTACTGTGTTATCATGACCACCATGTTTTATGCAAATAAACGATTTGATTGATTGATTGAACCATAGAACTAAGTTCAAATTCGTGGTACCACGATTTCGTTTCACTAAGGTAAACGATTCTTTTATGGGGAACTGTATACGTTTTTAGAATTAGATTCCGGAGAATATATTAAGATTATCATTTCCTAAGTTAAAACTTAAATTAAAAGTATTTCAATTGAAAAGTCATATTATAAAATTGAAGAGTATGTTTTTGATAAAGAAGTATGAAAAGACAACAAGAGTCTAAATTCCACACAATTATGATTCAAAGAGTATTCCACAGCATTTAAGTTCATTTGAAAAGAGTGATCCCTAGAGTTTCTTGCTCGTTCTTCTCAGAGAGGTGAGCGCCCAAGCAGCACACCCATATATACTTTAAGATATCTAATACAATTTAATTCGATTGAATATTTTAAGAGTTCAAATTCCCTCAAGGTATCTCGAAGAAGGTTTCTAAATAATTTAAAGTAAAAGTGGGCACAACTTTTTTAGTAGATCACAAAAGTGCTTTGAGAAACTTTCTGTAGATAGTGTTAAGAGTGATTCTTATATTTTTTTCTCAAGAAACCCTTCTAGAATGCTACAAGACCATTTGTAAAATGTAGACAGTTTTTATTTAGTCTTGTAGACAATTTTTATATAATTTATAGTCTATGATAGTTTTCTTAGTAATGCTATTTTAAAACCAAAATACTAAAGTGTTACAAACGTAAGACGAATATAGTAATTACATTTAATGATTAATTACAAGTTGGTGAATAATAAAAACATAAAGACAAAAATAAAAATAATTTAAAATTCATTATCAATAAGTTAAAATTAAAACAATAAAAAGAATCCAAAATTAAATATTCAAATTGAAAAATATATTAAATAACTAAACTTACTTAACGAAGCGGGATGCACTGGCATGCAACCGCAACCACCTACACATCATATCCGAGTCCCAGCGCTCGGACAGTGCGCTCGCTAAATTTTAAATATTTATGTATAAAATATAAACTTAATAAAAATGCAGTATAAGTAGTGAATAGGTAGGTTTGGGCGCGCATTTAGTATGCAAAGCTATAGAAGATAGGTTTAGTAATACGGCTGTAGTGATTCCAAGAAAGGATCGACTAAGGCTTTGTAACGATGCGTTAAAGGTAACCCATACAAAAAATACACATTTAATTTTTTTCCTACTAAACTATTATATTTATGGCAAAATGTGATATGACAATATTTAATTAGGACAATAGGATCTCTCGATTGGCGTTTTTTTAGAGGAATGTCGTGAAAAAAAATCCAATGTCCGCAATATCGCAAATCCGACCCGCTGTGCATCGCAAAGTTAAGATAAATATAGTGTAAACCTACCTGTCCTCCATTACGTCAATTTTTAATGTTCGTAAGTGATTTCCCCAATCCCGAAAAGTTTTTTAGGTTTGTTTAGGTAAAAAAACTCTACCTATTCCGATCCTTGTGATTAATGTTGAATCTAATTAAAATAAATAAACGATTTAAGGTCATCTAATTTTATAATTAGTTTTACATTTTACATTCACTGCAAACGTAATATATTATAACATTTTGAGTTTCTTAATTCTTTATTATTGTCGCGAAACCTTCGTGGTTTAATATTTTATTTTTTATTTTCCTTATTGATGTATGTCACTTTTGTCCGTATCACAATTGTTTTAGTTTTTTTTTGCTAGAAGAAATGTCTCGCTTTTAAATACCTTTAAAATATACGGAAATTATCTCCCAATTCAGTAAGTGTTTTAATAAGGGAGTAAAGGCTGCGGCCCGCCCTATCGTCTATCCATATCAGAACCTGAAATTATCCCGAACAATTATATTTTTAAGCGATGTATTTCTAATAAATAATGAAAACTCGAGATGTGGGGAATTTGTGGGGAATATGAACTTTGCTCTCCCCAAATTTGGAGATTATAACCGTGATTTTTGGGGATTTTGAACAATTGGCATTGGCAACGCTGATTGTATCGAATGATGTCTTAATCACTACCTCCACCAGATCTTTTAATATTCTTTACTTTATCCATTTTGCATGAACTCTTACAACGTCCAATAGAGTAAAAACCCTAATTGTAGTATATTTTTAAATAAAACCTACTGAAGACGTGCTATAACGTGTTTGTTATAAGTACAAATACTACAGAATGTCTATAAATTAAATATATCTAGAATAAACTTAAGAACACTAGTTTTTAGAGTATTAATATACTTTACTGGATGTGTATAAAACAATTTGATTAAAAATAATCAATTGTTCGGCAAATGTATATAAGGACTATAAAAGTAAATCTTAAGAGAGATTACACTTAATTAAGTTGTTTGGTATTCAGAAGGTTTTAAAATTTCGACTTGAGTGAAATAAGTCTATAAGAACAATTTCTTTTTTCTAAAACCATTTATAGAGGACTGCTATCTAAATCTATACCATATTAAGACTGTTTATAGATATAACAGTTTTAAGGCGTATAAATTGTGCTCCTTGGGCATAGTGAACGAGCGGTAGCTTAAAAGTGACGTTTTCAAATGTAAAAATTTTACGAATAAATGATTATTTGTCTTTGAATTTGACCAGACAAGTACTGCCACCCTACCTATTTGCCCCGCCAAGCAGCAATACGGTGCTGGTGAAATTGCAGGCACGTGGAACTTGTCAACTTATATCTCAGTGTGACAGGCGCAGTGGCAGTGCTCCTAAGTTCTTTGAGATTTAAATACACGTTTGTTTCATGTACAGTCAACAGCACATCAAGCTGCACATTGACGTATCTTGTTCCGTTGCACTGGAGGCGATTTTCGAACAAAAATGTGTAGTCTGATGTGCTGTTGTCCGTACTTCGCACTATTTATGTACCAGTAATGCGACAAAAGCACTTTTGAGGCTTTAATCTACCAAGTATACGAAATTAGTTATAACTTGTTAACAATGAAAATAGAGATCCGTGGTAGTAATATATGGGAGGAATCTGATAATAGCAAAAAAGGATAACGAATAAACACAGGTTGAGTCGGTCAGAAAATAAATTATAAAAACTATCTTATGTATAACCTGTTTTGGTTTCATGTACACACAAGGTAAGCAGAGAGGAGAGCTTAGATTTTTTTGTAATCCCATGTAACAAGACGAACTAGTAGTGCCCAGAATGCCCTGAAACATAAATTGATAAGTCTCATGTGCCAGTAATTTCACCAGCACTCTTACCCTTCGAAACCGGAACGCAATAATGTTCACATTAGCGCTTAGTGGCAGGAATAGGTAAAGTGACAGTTCTTCCATAGACGAACTCTTTCACAAGGAGCTCCACTGCTACTAAATCTCCTGTAAACTAACGTAAATCTCCTATCTATGATGTACTTAGGTAGTGTTTTTTTTTTATATACCAAAATAAGGCCGACCTCCATCTCACCCGAGGGGAAAGTGACGACGAGGTCGTCGATGTAGCATGCTCACCTAAATATGCCTATCACCTAAATGCCTATTCACTCTCGCCTTAAAAAGGTCCAAGTTTTCGAGGAACGAATCCGCAGACAAGGAATTCCACTCCCTACCCGCTTTCCATATAAATGTGGAAGCGACATTCATTTTTGAGGATTATATTAGTTAAATAAACTAATCACTGTTGATATAATATGTTTAAAAACAAAACGACACACTTCCCTTAAAATGTAGATCATTGGTACCATCACCTTACACGTTTTAAGGAAAGATACGAGATATAGTAATGACTCGTATATGGATTTGGGTATGGTATAAGTAGATAAACAGCCGTTGTAACCTAATGCTTTACCTACCGGCTCTGAAGCATAAGTCGTGGGTTCGATTCCGGACTTGCAGGTGCAAGTCAGGTGCATTCCAAATGTAGATGTCTGCGTTTGGAATTTATGTGCGAAATTTAATTTAAAAATTACCATAAGCTTTTCAGTAAAGGAAAACTTCGTGAGGAAACCCGTACACTTCTGCAAAGCAATTTGATGTAGCATGTGATGTTGGCCGGCGTGGGAGCTAAAGCTCTAGACCTCTTATTGTTAAGGAGGCCTATGCTTATTTAATATGGGCTACCTATATAGGCTAACTATTATACGTATGTAAATAATATCTATCCTAAAGGTATTTCTACATATTCTGTTTACCAAAATTGTACGTTCTTCTGACAACCAAAAGAGTGTTTGTATCATATTTCAGGTGCTGCCGTATTTTAAGAAAATGGAAAATAATCAAGACATTGAAGCTCACGATAAATACTACCATTCAACCGGAGGCCCACTTAACGTGGAAAGGTTTGAATATGTCGACGTTAACACCATGATGTTACTTCAGGCGTTCAAAGAAAAAGGTCTTCCTGTAACCGATTTCAATGGTCCTCAACAAATGGGCACTGATATAGCACAATCTACTTCTAAAGACGGAACTAGGTGGTCTGCTAACGTTGCTTATATAAGACCTATAAGGGACAAACGACCGAATCTTAACATTGTCACTGACGCATTTGTAACTAAAATTATTATTGATCCAATAAGTAAAACTGCGGTGGGTGTACAGTACATAAAAAATGGTGTTTATCACACGGCATTCGCTAGAAAAGAAGTGATCTTAAGCGCTGGTGCTTTAAACTCACCGAAAATACTGATGTTGTCGGGTGTAGGACCTGCAGAACACTTACAGACTCTTAATATTCCTGTTTTCGCTAATTTGAGAGTAGGTTTCAATTTACAAGATCATGTAACTACTGATGCTCTTATATATTCTCTATCAAACAAAACTTCAACAATGGTAGATCAGGAAACGTTAATGGCCGAAGTCTACGACTACCACCGACAGTGTTGTAAGAAACATGGACCCTTAGCAACTACTTCAACTTTGAATGCTGTAGCTTTTATTAAATCACCTTTTGCTCATGATGACGCGCCTGATATACAGTTCCATTACGATGCGAGGAATGTTCAAGAGTTTTACTCGGACCCAACGACAGCTGTGGCTACAAATATTTTTCCTCTCAGTTTCTATGATGGTCTGGCGGCTAGGCCTTTATTATTGACTCCTAAAAGCAGAGGCTACGTACTTTTAAACCATACAGATCCTGTATTTGGCCAACCGTTGATATATTCACGCTTCTTCACAGTGAAGGAAGATTTGGATACTTTAATAGCCGGTATAAAATATGCTGTAAGTTTAGAAGAAACTGAAGCTTTTAGAGCATTTGGGGCTAGGGTTGTGAAAGTACCAGTTGAAGGTTGCATAGGGTTCCCTTGGGGAACTTATGATTATTTTTCTTGTTTGCTTACATCATATACTTCAACTATCTATCATCCAGTTGGAACTTGTAAAATGGGGCCTAAATGGGACCATGAAGCGGTAGTTGATCCAAGACTCAAAGTGTATGGTATAAAGAAACTGAGAGTTATAGACGCTTCAATAATGCCTAAAATAGTTAGGGGCAATACAAATGTACCTACACTTATGATTGCGGAAAAGGCTTCAGATTTTATAAAGGAGGAATGGTTACCGTATTATAAATAATGATAAAACCACCAAAATAAAAACGGTTCTTTTTTAGTTTTACATTCATATTTACCTGCAGATGTTTTTTAAAAAGTCAAGTAAAACAATTTTTTTATACAAAATAAATGAACGTTTGACCAGAATCTTATCTGAGGTTAAGCGATAGGTGGCCAACGATTTACTCTATTGTTTTCGTAATTATGTATAGCAGATTATTACACGTTTTAGTGCAATGCTCTGGGTCACCACGGTCTTTCCTGTCCGCTGAGTGTCGGGCGCATGCAGCCCTCAACGACATTATCCGCCGGGCATTAGCCACGGTTAACGTCACCGCTATGCTCGAGCCAAGCGTGTTGCGAAGTGATGACAAACGCCTGGACGGAATGACTCTTATCCCTTAGAGTATGAACCAGGCTGTGGTATGGGACACCACGTGTGTTGACACACTTGCCCCATCCCATCTCCAGCACACACACACACACACACACACAAACACAGTAAGAGGGCTGGCTGCGCAGCTGAGCAAGCGGAAAGAATAACAATTAATAAGTATCGGGACCTTAGTTTCGATTACCTATTTATAGCCTTTGGAGTCGAAACCCTTGGCCCATGGGGTCCCGGTGCTCTTCATCTGTATAAAATTTTCTCCAAAAAATTAATAAACTGGCGAGGAAATCCAACTGCCGGTAGTTTACCTAGCCCAACGCATGAGCATACAAAGGGTGAACTTTCTTCAAATAATTTAATTCTTGTTATAGTTTCTAGTATTTAAGCTTTTACTGTACCTTACTTGTATACTTTAACTCCCTGTGCTTATTATACATTACTATTTTTCCTGGTGTAAATAAATTTCAACGATCATGGTCATATTTAGAGGAACGCTAAAGAAAAATTTAATCATGATAATAATGTTCAAATGGATCACTGGCCATTTACAGGGTTATTTGTAAAATACTTACAATCTCAGTGGGCAACGGGCTGGCCATATCTGTCGAAGAATCAATAACCGATGAGGGTAGCGAGTTCTTGAGTGGAGACCACGGCTCGGCAAACGTAGTGTAGGACGCCCTTGCGAAGGGCTGCTGGCAGCAGAAGGATGCAACAGGAGGACCGGGCGAAATGTCGCACATTGGGAGATGCCTATGTCCAGCAGTGGACTACGATAGACTGTTGATAATGATGATGATGACTAACAATCTCGCAAGACTGTATTACTAACATCATAAACAACAATTTGTGTTCCATGACTTTTGATAATTCGTCAGATTTTACTTTCATACAAAAATATAAATATTTAAATAGATCCCTCTAAGCGGTGATAACTATGCAAAACGCGGCAGTCGTCGGAAAGGACGCTTCCACGTTTGGACTTACTACCAAATATCTTAGACTATGGAAACTAATTTTTCCATACTCTAAGACCAAATACAGATCTAAAAAATGTCAGATGTTACAAAAAAAACTAAAATTTTATTTTTGGTATATTTATTGTTTTGTCAAAAGACACACGACAAAAGTTCTTGTTTAAGATGTTAGTAATCTAGTTCTGCAAAGTTGTTAGTATTTTAAAAATAATCCTGCACACTAGAACGTTTATTGGAAATCAAAAAAGATTGACGTCATTCTGTTTTTTTAAATTAAACGTTACGTATTAAACGTATATTAGGATATATGTGGCCAGTGGTTTGAACATTGTTATCAATTCAACCTTATTTTTTGGCGTTTCTCTAAATATGTCCATGAGTGTAATTATGTAATTGGTAATTTTTTTTTAGATCTATTAAGGTTTTTATACTTTTGTACTATTTGTATCATGTTTATTGTAATAAACAAGTTACTTGCATTATTTTGTTTCCTTTACCATTATGTACCGTAAGGGTGCATTCCCATTACGTCGTAAAATTTTAGTTATAGTTAGACGACTGTCGCGTCTAGCCTGTTCTCATATCACGACTATCTGTCGTGACTGTGTCATGGACGTTTGTTTTATCGATGAACAATTGTCGTGTTTAGCTCTTTCCACTAGATCATGACGATAATTTAGCGGCAGCCGCGTTGTCGTTTACACGACAGAATCGTTTAAAGTTGCGATTATCTATCGTGACATTTTTATCGTGACGTTTTATTTATATGACTGTCGTACTACTTCTTCTCATTGTCACGACATTGTCTGTTGTCGTAACGACAAAAAAATCGAAAACGACGGGTAATCGTGTTTTACTATATGTGAACAACTTCATTTATATAGACGAGTCACGACTATTTAAACTGCACTACTATCTGTCGGCACGACATAATAGAACGCGTCCTAAGCTGTGTTTAAGTCGCAGTATACGTGACGAGGAAGGGACGGGAAGGAGATGGGAACGCGACGGGAACGGACAAAATATCGTCGTCCCGTTCCCGTTGCGTATACTTAAATACTATGTTTTTATATATAACGATATTAACAATAAATCGCGAGCCTCACGGGACGGGAAAAATCACGTTACGTATTCTACGACCTTTTACCGTTATCTAATTCTCAACTGATGTTTTAGAGAAAGTTATATTCAGTAGATTATGAGATGGTTGGGTAATGAAAACTATCCTAAAATTCTGAGAAATTATCTTTAAAACAAATCATTTATTTCGAACTAATTAAATCCATATACAAGTTATAAAATTAAAATTTAAAATTTAAATCAAATACACTAATAAATAAATTTCACTGACAATAAAAACTAATTATAAATAGCATAAAATTGTAATTTTAATAAACAAAATAAATGACAACAAAACAAATCTTATTGCCACTGAAAATTATAAAAAATAAAATTACGTTCAATGTAAAAGCTATAAAATTCGTTTTAGAAATAAATAAAATAAAGATGAAATTTAGCATGCAAAATAATAATAATAATAATAAATAGTATACTTAAACTAAATGGTCAATTAATATGAAGCTGCATACAATCTGTATTGTTTTATTAAATGATTTGTTTTTAATTAACTGACTCGATTTTTGCTGTTGCGTAACCTAGGTTCATCTTGCCTACGAAATAGGTCAACTGTCAAGTGTTTTTCCTCCATCTGAGCTGTATACTATATTTTACAAGGACAAACCCAAAATGGAGAAGTCAAGAAATTATACTTAAACCAAAACACAACCCACTTGTATTTGTGCCAACGTCGCAGGCCTCGCCTGTAATCGTAGGCAGAGCAAAGTAAAACAAGAAAGTTTCCGACAAAGACCTGCGGAATAATATCTCTCGCTGACTCATCCACAGCAAAGATTCTGCAGTATGGGCCAGGAAACACGAGTAGCAAAACAGGTAAATGTATTTTCTCAAACATGCTCGGAAATGATAGCATTATTTACAAAAAACGAACACGGAAAGTTGGTCCTTTATGACCGTGCAACTAGAGCTCCTTGTGAAAGAGTTCGTCCAGGGAAGTAGTAA
Organism: Hyposmocoma kahamanoa; assembly: GCF_003589595.1. NCBI lineage: Eukaryota > Metazoa > Arthropoda > Insecta > Lepidoptera > Cosmopterigidae > Hyposmocoma > Hyposmocoma kahamanoa. The sequence continues at coordinate 8,875,307 of NW_020653731.1, forward strand.
ATATATATATAATGCCGCCAAGCAGTAATGTGAGCATCGCTGCGTTCCGATTTGGAAGAGTAAGGGTAAGCGCGCATTTATTCAACACGAATTTCATCACGGGCGATAATGGCTTGTCTTTGGTACACCCAAACTCACGAGAGAAATAAATGTAGGCCATACAAATATTTCTCCCGGTCCGGGAATCGAACCCGGGGACCTCTGCGTGGCAGTCCGGTATGGTAACCGTTCGGCCACGGAGGCAGTTAAACGGAGGTGTTTGGCGAGTGACTTTGAGAAAATAGAAGCACTGTAAGTACTCATTTATCAACAATTTAAATTTAAAATCACAGAGAAAATTTGTTTTTTTTTTAATTATTAAGGCTTTGGCAAAGCCATCAGCCTAAACATGAAGTTTAATTATGTTTCTGTAAATATGGCCGCCACAAAGAGGATAGGCAATTTGAGGCGGCGTGCTTGGATTGACTCGGGATTCCTTAAAACGGGCCGATACGGGTATTTTAGTTCGAGATTCATATAATTCCGCGTTTTAATCTTCGATTAAGGCACAATAGCACTATTCTATTCCACTTTAAACTAGATTTCACAAAATAATTGAAAGTCAAAATAAAAACGACACTTTTCCCTCCAAAAGGTCCAAAGCGAATCCCTCACAGAGAAAACAATCGTATCGATATATCATTGTTCAGAAACGGAATGTTTCTGAAAAAAAAAATTAGGTACCTAATAATTTCCAATTTTTCAAACTGTTCTTTTCCTAGCCTCAAGCAAGACCATCTGCCGTTCCTACACCCCCATTATCTGCCTTCATAAACCGCTGCGACGCAAACAATCTGTAGCAACACTGCCAGTCCTCACTCTTAAATCACCACCAAACAATCAAGACCTTCTTCGCCGCCCATCAACCACCGAACCTAAAGACAATTTCACGGTACTTACTTCCTGATCAAAAGTTCTATTTAAACTGGTCAGATAACAAATTTTACAACGCCATAGAGTTTAAAGTTCATCAAACTCCTATAAATAAACAAAGTGCCTCCCAATAGCAGGCTTTAGGCAAAGACCTTAGTGTTTTAATGCTTGTACCCAAGATTAAATGGTCGTAAAAAGTTTTTTCTATTGATCGATGAAAGCAAGCATTTTTACTTGAACTATTTGTGACAAAATAATGGCACTTTAGAAATGGTCATTAAAAAAGCGATGAACATTTTTTTTTCTTTTTCATTTGGAAAACATTTTAATGACAAAATGAAGTTCTTAGGTTTTCGCGATTGTTACACATAGGAAATGAAATTTGTTCGAATATTCTTGTTGAGCATTAACACAGACCACAAAAATGTTAATATTATGGTGGCACTTCACGTGGTGATTTGTCCTTGCGTATTTAATATATATTTGGCAAACAATTACCATGTTTAAAAAGCGTGTGTGACAAAGTACTTGCCTTATTTACTACTCGGTAAATACAGTTAACACCAAACACGCGTTACTGCGCGCTGGTCGGTTTCTGGACTCGTATGAAAGGAGCCACGTAGATAAATACGCAAGTAAACCGTCCACACTATGGTCATATTCATTATTTTGACTCCATGCGTAGACGGTCATATTAGTCAATGTTTGCATGTTTGCCTGTACGTCAAATATTTTTCCAAGTACGGACAACGGCACATCAGACTACACATTTTTGTACGAAAATCGCCTCCAGTGCAACGGAACAAGATACGTCAATGTGTAGCTTGATGTACTGGCATGTGTACATCAAACACCCAATAGCGAATACACGTAGCCATGTGAAGTGCCGCCATCAGACCTAACTGGTTGATAACTTTACCATCTCAGTCAGCCGTGACCATGGGACCTGTGATGATGAATGAAAATGAAAAAAAATATTTCTGTTTTTTAAATTGTTTTTACACAAGGTTGGGACTTCCTAGTAGGTGTCATCCACCTGTGACAGGAAGTCCCGCTCTTCTATTATTACTTATAATAGCATTTGTGCCATTACATTTGATTTGAGAGATTGAGAGATTTAGATTCGAAAAAATAGTTTCATTTCCTATTTGACAATAATAGAATGTTACATTACAATAATGCAGAGGTCGGGAAGTAAGGGATTGCTGGACGACTATAAGGACGAGCGCGAGTGAGGCCTTGTATTAATACGAGTCAAGCATTCCCCGTTCCCGCCGAGGCATGTATAGAATTTTTCTCAAAAAAATGTGAGGAAATAATAAAAGACTAAAGAGAGGAAGATGTATAATAGAAAAAGTAAACAAATATTAATTAATATTAAAAGTAATATTTGACATGTCAGGACAATCGCTAAAAGAAAATGTTATTGATTTTCCAGGCACATTAATACTGCCCTCCGAAGTTAGAGAGCAGTCAAACCTGTTTTCGAGATTAAAATTTACTCTAGCTTCAAAACTATGCAAGTTACAGCGACATGGCATATATCAATAGAAAGGTAAAAGAATGAAGAATTGTAATGTGAATATTTATATATGTATGTCAAAGTTATGTATGATAATATTTCAAAAGAATACTTATGTTTAGTAACTGCTCTAGTAACACAACTGCTCCTCCTAACCATAACGGCAGTAAGCACCTTAGATACTGCACTTATTATAAGATAAATGTCGTACTGCTAATTAATTTAGAAACTACACATTCAAAAACAAATCAATAAAAATATATATAATAAATAACTGCAGTGTCTATTAAGTTACTGCAGTTTTTTGCCAAAAATACACTTCATATTGATGCTATTTTGTAATGTTTTATACAGTCGAAACTCACAATTTGTAAGTATTTTCTTACTAAACATCGACGTAAAGTGGCAGCATGCTGCATTGCTTGAGGTTTTTGAGAGTATCGGTGGCCTAATTCCCTCACTTCCCTCTTTTCTCGCTTCCTTCCCTTCTGTAGTGTTAGCAACGCCTGAGTAATGCCACTGGTATTACAAGCGTACATGATAGGCTACGGTAAGAGTTCGAGTCCCATAACATTCAGTGTTCTCCATTGACTTACAAATAAATGGACGACGGGTCTAATACAAAAACCACGAAAAAAATGTCCCAAGTCAACCTATTTAAACGTAGTATGTGTCAGTAAAGGAATATGAAAAAGCTAAAACGTTGAATTTAAATTGTAATGTCATCGCAGTACTATCTAATTTTGCGTGCTTCGCTGTCAGTCGAACAAACGAAGACTAAAGCGTGAATGACGCCCTGTATACGATTTTAACGCCCTATATTATAGGGCGTTATAGGGCCTATAAGTTCGGACACTTTTTAGCGCGGACCCGACGTCCATGTAATTGTAAGTCAATGGTGTTCTCTGATTAATTATTTTACTTGATATCAACATTAAATGTCAAAAATAACACTTTTTCACAAGTATTTATAAATATTACGCATTACGCACAGGAAGCGGACTACGCACAGAGGAGTATTTCACCTCTAAAAGTGCTTAAAATGATTTTGTCATTTTTATCGATTTGGCATGTAATAAAAAGCAGTTTATAGCCATTATATTGTATTTAAGACACGTATTTTTCGTTTTATAAGAAATTAATTGCAAAAAATATAATATTAATGGGATTCGTCGTCATAAGACCCATCGTCATCTTCATTATACCTAAGTTGATGTTGCGTCCGATGCTTCCGGCAACAGAAGTTCCTATGT
>NW_020653731.1:8879003-8884360 GCF_003589595.1 Hyposmocoma kahamanoa
ATTTTTGGAGCATTTTAAAACTATAGAAAAGTAGACCTTAGTGAAGAATGATAACATCTTGTCTATAACTACTTATTGCTATAACTTTTAGTTATTTTTATTTTTTCTATTTGTATTATTTTTTGTTTTTTTATATAAATATTTGTATTTATCTTTATAGCACTAAAATATTATGTTTATGCAGCTCAACGCAAGATGTGTTTCAATTATCATTCCTTGTGCAAATTTTTATATAAAAAAATTGGAAACGCGAGTGTAAGGTTTTCGGCAATGGGTTATTAACACCTCAATTTTACAATCACTGCCACAATAATAAATAAACAAAATACTTAGTAAAATCGTTTATTTCTGTTTTTTTTTGTAACACTAATTGACGGGACGAACAAGTCGTGCGGTTCGTGGTAAGAAACACGCCTGTCTGTAGCAGTTGCAAAGCCACTCAGAATTTTAAATCGCAAAGAGCTGACGGGCAGGCACTGCCACTGCGCCCGTCATCTTTCGCAAGGAGCTCTACTGCTACTGGTGTTGTGGTGGGTAAGGTAGAAGGAAAGAGACTCCGCGGTCGATCATCTACCCGATGGTGTGACCAAGTGACCACCCTCACTGGCATTCCTATATTACTATAAAGAAGGTGAAAACAGAACTTGAAAAAAAAATCATTAACAAAGTCTTAAACTAATAAGAAAATTAAACGAAGTAGCACATCAAATGTCCAATAAAAGTAAAATTGCAAGTTGTTTAAAAAAATTGCACTACTACTAGCAGTATTGCTCCTTATGAAAGATTTCGTCCAGGGAAGTTCTGTCACCTTACCTATTTTTGCCGCCAAGCAATATCAGATTATTGTAATCCGGTTCTGAACGGTAAAGGCTAGTGAAATTACAGGCACATGGGATTTGTCAACTTATGTCTCAGGATGACGGGCGCGGTGGCAGTGCCCCTCAGATCGCGATTTAAAGCTCTGAGTGGCACTGCAACTTTCAGGCTTGTAGCTTACCATCAGACGCAATTCTTGTGTATGCCTGTCACATATGGAGCGAGGCTACAGACAAGCAAGGCAAAGCACTTGCAGTGTCTTTGTACATTTCTAAAGCCTTTGAAAGGATCTGGCACGCAAGCCTTTTAAGCAAGCTTCCATGTTATGGACTTCCCACTGACCTTTGCAATTGGATCTCGGATTTCTTGAGTGAACGTTCCATTCGAGTCATCTTATAAGGCTACTCTACCGAACATATGGCGATAGATAGTTCCTCAGGCTTCCGTACTGTCTGCAATTCCCTTTCTGCTGCATATCAATGATATGTTGATTCCAGGTACCTTTGCATATGCTGATGACAACAAAGTTGTAGATAGGTACCTGACCAATGCAAAGGTCAGTGGAGAGGAAATCCAGTCTTGTCGTGAATCCATGGTTAGCCGTTTAGATTTGACGCTCAAGGCAGTCTCCGACTGGGGTGATGCCAATTTTGTCAAATTTAACGCTACCAAAACGCAGGCGTGTCTATTCTCTACTAAACGGAGTCCCTTTGAGCTGACTCCAACTTTTCGTGATATATCCATACCAATAGCCGACCGTCTCTAGCTACTTGGAATGGACCTGTCGTCCAATCTGAATTTCGGCAGATACATTGAATCCAGGGCCAAAAATGCAGCCAAGAAGCTTGGCATCCTTTCCGGGGTGGGGCGTTACTTCACACCGGGACAGTTGCTTCAGCTGCACCAAGCACAAGTCCGGTCGCGTATGGAGTACTGCTGCCATTTATGGGATGGCTCTGCTAAATACCAACTGGCTACCTTGGATTCAATAGACAAGCGTGCTAAGAGGCTTATAGGTGACTCGGAATCAGTAGACGCGAAGCTGCAGAGCCTTGAACACCGCCGTAGAGTTGCCAGCTTATCGGTATTCTACAGGATATATCACGGAGAGTGTGCGATGGAATTACACGATTAAATTCCGCCTTACCCTTTCCATCATCTAGGGACTAGGTGTAGGCTTACTTTCCACCCCTATGTTGTGGATATTCCAAAGATTCGCACGAAGTGTTACGCTTCCACATTTATATGGCGAACGGCTATGGGGTGGAATTCCCAGCCTGCAGACTTGTTCCCTAAACGTTATAACTTGGACCTTTTCAAGGCGAGAGTGATGCATTATCTAGGTGTGCATGCTCCATCGTCGACTTCATCGTTACTTTCCATCAGGTGAGATGGAGGTCAAATGCACACTTACATTAGAATAAAATATAAAAGAAAAACCCAAGACTTGTTCGTCCCGTCACTTGACATTATAAAACAAAAAATGTAAAACTCATTCTAATAATCTCAGTACAGAGTACTAAGAAAACCGACCTCAAAAGTTCGTGAAATTATATCTATTTGCTAATAAGTTTTATTGAAATCGGTTACCGGAAAGTGCGCAAAACCAGATTTATCCCCTAGTTCGCCACTATACGAGACTTAACACAGGACATAATAAAAATCGGTGCTCACTGCTTAAAGTGTATCGAGAGAAAAACGCCTTCAATGCTCCTAATAAAATTTAGGCGCTATTTATAAAAATAAGTCTTGATGCGTGAACAGCCTCCCTTAGAGGTGGAATATTTTCTTCGAATTTAAATGGGACCAATACTGAGGCACTCTATTTCCAACAAAAAAGAATCATCAAAATCGATTCACAAATATCGTTATCGCGTATAATATATATAATAGTTATCGCGTAACATACTTACAAAAAAAATATACAGTCGAATTGAGAACCTCCCCTTTTTTTAAAGTCGGTTAATAAAAGGATTTTCACCCTTAACTTACTCTTCAAAACCGGAATGCAATAATGGTCACATTACTGCTGGGCCTGTAGAAATAGATAATCCAACAGCACTTCCCTGGACGAACTCTTTCACAAGGATCTCTGCTGCCACCATGTATTGTTATAGTATCATCATATCTCTTTTTGCGTCAGGGGTTAAAACATATTATTTGTTCCAAATAATAGGTTCTAACCCGTGACGCAAAAAGGGAGGAGGTAACTTGAAGCCTTTGTCTTTGTATCTGTCTATGGCATCGTAGCTCCCAAACATAAACAGAACTCAAAGCTGTTTTATTCAGTACATCAGTTCAGCGGGTTTACACATCATGAACTTTTTTCCCAAATAAATATATTATATAAAATTAATAATGAAGTGAAAAAATAGATTCCTCACAGATGGCACTACGGCAAATAAATCGATAAAAACCGAAAACAAATTGAACTGGACGGAAAAGTCGTGGGCCTGATGGTAAGCGACACGCCTGTTCATAACAGTTGCGGTGCTACTCAGAGCTTTAAACTGCAACATAAGACATAAGTTGACAAGTGCCTGTAATTGCACCAGCACCCTTACCCTTCATAACCGAAACACAGTAATGCTAACATTACTGATTGGCAGCAAAAATAGGTAAGGTAGCAGTACTTTTCCAGACGAACTCTTTCACAAGAAGCTCTACTGCTACTTATGCAACAAAAACATAGAAAAATTAGTAACGTCCATTAGTTCGTTCCGTGGTTTAATTGACATAGCGTCTGACACGGTTTGCTGGATTCTATTATTTAATTGTTCAAGTATATTATCGTGTAATTATTAAATAAGATTTCATGATACAATACTTGAATATTAAATAATATTGCACGATAAAAAATCGAATAATTCAATTTTTTTATTATTATTATCCCGTACTGTCATCACACTACATTAAGAAACATAATTCATCAAAAGAAATTCATACCGCCTAAATTCAATAACTATTATGGAAAAAGAAATTGGAAATATTTGTTACCTGCATTAATGAACAAAATGAGTGAGAAATTTATATTTAATTATCAAAACAACAAAACTATAAATTACATTAAGAAATATTTTTGAAAACTGAAGATATAAACTTTATTTTGTAGACTGCTTAATTGTTATTATATGTCATATGCATATGTAAGTGAGCACGATTTTGTACCTGTCTAGATGTAATTAAGTTAGTTTTTAGATTTTTGCTCTATTATATTATATTTTTAATTAAATACACTGAAGTCTTTCGCCGCGGATAATTAGTAAATAAGTATTTTTTCTGTATTTTGGTCAATAAACTAAAAAAAAAGTCCGGAAACGACTGAAAAAATTATATTTTATGTAAAATTTTAAACAAAATGAGAGAAGTAGGAATATATTTCTTATCAAAATAAATTAATGTTTTGTATTAAATCAGCTGGTTTCCTTTTATAAGCCTTTATTTCAAATCACCATGCTTTCGCCATCTTTGATTTATGACATACTTACAGCAGATAAATTATGTAATTAGCGTTACAATACGTGATGGATGAAGTAGATGATGGAGAGATGTAGAGATAAGTAAAGTAGCTCGAGAAACAGTAACAAAGAAATAATGGTAGACAACCAAAATTGTCTGATCTTAAACTATAGGTTTCCTGTACTTATCAGTACTAAAGCTATCTACTATCCAAGCCAGAACCAATTTAGAAAAGTAAGTTTCCCAATTTTGTTTTCCTTTAATGGCGCCTTTTGAATGGCACGCATTTAAATGATCATTTTTAATTTGCAAAAGCAGCACGCAAAAAATCCAAACGATCATCTTTTTTAATGATTGACCCTATATTATATATAAATTAATTTGCTACTCCGCGAACCTAGTGAAGATTAAATCGTGCAAAATAGCTGCGCTTGTGTTGAATATTTTTTCATGCAGTTAATTATCTCATCCTCCCTCCGCATAAAATTAATAAAATAAATAACACAAGCGCAACTATAGTCACGAACCAACACCAAAAATATACCCGACACGTATTTAGCCTCTTCACGAGGCATCCTCAGGGGCTGTTGACTGCTCGACACTCGGCCGAAGAGAACTCTCTTTTGACTTCCGCAAAGTAACGCCTGAATCTATTAATTACATAAAATAGATTAAATAAATGTTAGATTTGTATAAATTAACTTTGATAGTTTCATGTTAGGCCTCAAAACTAAAACAAATGAGCATTAAAAATAACACTTAGATATCGAGTTCTTAGGTTTCCGCGATTGTTACACATAGGAAATGAAACTGTTTTTCCGGATTTAAATCGCGTATATTTGTTTTTTTCAAACAAACGAACGTTTCTGGCCCTTTACAGGTCCCATGGGCACGATTGACTGAGATAGTAAAGTTTACCAGTTTCAGTCTAATATTAATGCAAACGACCTTTTTTTTCACTGTAGTTACAAAAATTATTAATTAAATACTTTATTTTTGTTTAAGCTACATATGTTTTACAATTATTTTATTTTAACAATATGATTTTATTTTATTAAATTACATTTATTATTATTTTTAAT